>NC_051186.1:65075421-65255261 GCF_013339695.2 Rhipicephalus sanguineus
GTGGCTTTGCGTGGGATAAAGGAATGGTCGTTGTGAACCTTGTGAGCCGATTTGAATTGGTCAGCCTAAAAGGGTGTAGTGGCACTGCTGAACTTCGTCTTGCGACAAAGGGGTTGCAGGCCACACGTCGGCAAAATAACTAATTAAGCTTAGGTAAATTCATGCGTAATTCACTCATTAGGCATTCATGCGTTCTACATAATTCGCGAAAAACCTGGCGCCGTCGAATGTACAGAAATGCGGGTGTGCACAAATAGGCTCTTGAAGGTGCACCTGTCACAGGCGTATTCCTATGCGCCGATTTCCAGTAACTGATCCTCTCTCGATCGTGGGCTTCTTGGCGATCAGCCGTTTGTGATATGGAAATCTCATTTTTTATAGAGGTCAATCTTATATTTAAGTTGCCTCACTCCATTTTTGCATTTCATTGTTGCATTTCCCCGTTTCACGCATAACCTTCGTTGCTGCCCGCAGCAACGTAAGTGTTGCGTTGCTAAGCACGTCGTGGCTGAAGGTCTGATTCCTGGCATGGAGGAAAGAAAGAGTTCGGAGCGGGTATTGCGCGATGCGATGGAAAGAAAGAAAGAGAGAGAGAAAGGAGAGAGAAAGAAAGAAAGAAAGAAAGAAAGAAAGAAAGAAAGAAAGAAAGAGAGAAAGAAAGAAAGAAAGAAAGAAAGAAAGAAAGAAAGAAAGAAAGAAAGAAAGAAAAAGAAAGAAAGAAAGAAAAGCGGTCAGGCACGCAGACGCAAAGCTTCGCTCGCCCCCATTTTAAGGCGAAAGCTATTAATGTCTCATACTCGCGTCCGTCCGCCCGTCCGTGCCCTGGAACGGCGCTAGCTGCGGCCTCTCCCCCTTACTCTTTCAGCAATCACGTGATGGCACAGCGGCGGCGTCCGACCGTCCGTCCGTCCGTCTGTGCCCCCTCACACACTCTCACCAATCACGTGATGGCACAGCGGCGCGCGCGGCAACGCTCCTTCGTCAGACGTCTCGTTGCAGCAGTCGAGTTAGTCGGATGGCTCCCAAGCGGCAAGTGCTTCGGAGGAGCGCCCCAGGAATGTGGATTCCCCCCGATACCATGGCATAGTCAGTCGAATGGCCACAGGCTTTCGCTGACGACACTTTGGAATTCACAAAGTGTCCTTCAATGTTTCCGATAGGGCAAGAGCCCCTGAATTATCTATTTTTTTTTCTGATCCAGTTTCTACAAGTTGTTTACAGCGGTGTACGCAAAATATCACGCGTTTTTTTTTTTTCGTCATTTTCTTGTCGAATTTGACGTCAGGTAATTTTTGATGGAGCCAGGCATCGAATATTATCGTGTTAAAAGATAATGATCCCAGAAGAATCCTGTAGATTGGCATGAAATAACAATAAATCATAACATAGCAGAATTTGGCATCCAAGCATTCAAGTTTTATCTAGCAATACAAGCCGGTAATTGTGCACAATGCCTCCGCGTCTTTCCGTATGACGATTTAGGCGCATTTAACTAAGGCTTGTTTTCTCATTCTCGTAAACGTATGTCTAGTAAGAAAACGTTGTGTTCAATTGTATGGATATCAACCGTCTGTGATATGATACATTTTTCTAAACACGCATCTGTAGTGTTTCAAAGGGAATCACAGCTTTTACACTTAAACCCAAAATTCATTCCAATCTGAAGGACGGTGCTAATAACGAAACATTATTATAAAGGGGCTTGGCAACTTTCCTAGCGCACGGCTTCACCAGACGCGTGTAAAGTCGCAGCAGATATATACTACCGAATTCCTGCATTCTGGAATCTGTAAAGCGCAAGAGAGAGAAGGTGCCTGTACACTGACACGAACGACACTACTTTAGGGATTTTTGAGGGACTTTAGTCTATACTATAGACTTGTATGAAAAAGGAGAAAAAAAGATGGCTGATCTCTCCGTCATAGGAATCGGTATAACACGAAAGTGAAACGTGTTGTCAAATAAGTAGTTGATTTTTCATGTTGCATTGGTGGATGAGAGCTTGTACAATGTAACTTAGAAGGGTCGCGGCTCGCTCTGTGAGAATTAACGGCCATGCTAGAAGGAAGACACGACGCGCGTAGCGTTTCTTTGAAGGAGTACTTCTTGAGTATGTGTTTAGTATGTGCTTGCTGATGCAATCTTTGCGCGGGATCCCCATATGCGGTGTCCACGTATATGTTAAGAACTTCAGCTACCGCAAGGGTTAAATTGGGATCATGGGCATTAGACTTCATTACGGAGATGTGCCACTATAGGCGTCAACGCGAATGCGTGCACATCAAACGGTGCTATATCTGCCAAACAGTAGTAGACATTGCACAAGCTCTGATGTACCAATGCACTATAAACAATCAACTACATCTGTGACGACATGCTCCACTTTCGTGTTATACCGATTCCTACGACGGAGGGATCAGCCATCATTTTATCAACCCCGGTGGCACACAAGTCACCGCCCCGTTATAAAGGGGACGCTCACAGCATCCATCCAAGAGCGCTGTGAGAGGAAAGTGTGAAAGATTAAAGGTGTTTCATGTAGCCTCCGTTATGTGTGGCGGTAGCTCAGTGGGCTAAATGCACGCCAGCCATCGTCGCTGGCCGAGAGGTCAAGGGTTCGACTCCTTTCAACGGAACTTTTCTTGTAGATTTTTTAAATGCGAAGCATTTGTTAGCGAACCTCAGGCACTTCGGCCGTTTCTATCTACGTATCTATCTATCTATCTAGCCGCCTACGTCTGGGCGCTCTCCTGGTCGTCTCCATAACTTGTAATATACCAAAATTGGCATAGCAGGGGATCATTGCATGACGAACACGATTCACTGGTCATGACATGAATAAGGCAAAATACCTGTCGCGTACGTCATAAAAACCCTTTCTCTCAGTCACGTGTGGCACATACCGCATGCTAGAGTTCATGCTATGCGGGTATGTGCCACAGGTGATACAGAGTCTGAACCAACACAGTTACGGCGAACACATAAATTGACACGCCAGGAAAGTGGCAATAATAATTGTTGGGGTTTTATGTCCCGAAACTACGATATGATTATGAGAGACGCCATAATGAAGGGTTCCGGAAATTTGACCATCTGGTATTCTTTAACGTGAACCGCGATCGCAAGTGCACGGGCACATAGCAGTTTGCCTCCATCGAAATGCGACTGCCGCGGCCGGGATCGAACCCGCGACCTTCGGGTCAGCAGCCGAGCACCGTAACCACTACACCACCGCGGGCGATGCAAGGAAAGTGAGCGAGCGGAAGACAGAGCACCCCTGAATGACACTCAACTACCATCCACTCGTCCACATGGTCCGCAACGTGGACTACGTGGATTACAAAAATCCGGCGTGAAAGCTTCTCTACAATAAATCTGCCAAGAGGACCAGCCCTCTCATCATTACCGGTGACATCAACGTTGACTTATCAAGACCAAACAACATCTGGTCCTTATACTGCATGAAAGACGGTTTGGATGTGGACAGGGCATCAAAAGACGTCGCTGCCACGTCCAGGACATGAGGCATCATAGATCATTTTATCGTAAGCGGCACCCAGGATTTCCACGAGCTGCACTATACCTCGCACTTCGCTACACTTATACCCCTCGTAGCCGCGATCACGAACGGATCCCACAACAAGTCCGGTCCGGCTGCTGGTGCTCACTGATCACGGTGATGATGACCTTGTTCAAGAACTGTCAAGAACCCATCCTACGCACACACACAGGTCCGTGAAACGTGCGTGCGTTATCCGTCATAACGGGCAAATATCAGCATAAGAACTGTAACGCAACTGTAGCAACTGCAACTATGACTGCAGCATACGTGCACTGCGCCTGCGCGTGCCACTCGGCTGCGTACCATATATCTAGGGAAACTCTCCCAAATGAAGCTTAGTTTCGAGTAACGCCTGTCCTGTGAATCTGTGTTCCTTCTTTGTCCTGTTCGGATTCGCGTAATACAGTATTGAAGAATACAAGCACTACATATCAGCTTACCGCGTCTGGTGTTGGTAACGACCATGTTGCCATTGGCACCGCTACGCAACTGGAAACAACTGCTTATATAATACATATGCGACTTTTCAACATATGAGTGTGCGTGTACCACTTCCACATTTCGCTAGCGTCATTCCGTAACGTTTCGCTGAATGCGAAAAATTGCGCCGCAGGCATCATCCCGCGCATGCTTCGCATAACATCGATTCCCACGGTACGTGGGATCTGCCGAATTTTTCTTTGCCATCTGATGGTGTTCACTTTGCTGACGTATTTCCGTCACGGACTCCGCTATAAAACACGTTCGTGTTAAAGTTCTTGGGGCTGATGTAGCGCTAATGTAGTACCTGTTTACATTTTCGTGTAGCTCTAAATTCCGCGCTAAATCATGCGCCAGTGTCCTTCTTGTGTAGGCCGTGCCGTAGTTCTAAAACCCGTGCCTAATGTAGTTCAACTACCGAGCAACCCAAGGAAGTGATTAGCAGGGCCAACCCAGCCGTTCCCTCGAAGATCGCGCGCTTGCCAAGGCGGTGGCAGCCTCTGTTTTGCGGCGTGGGTATCAGCCAGATGCTTCAGAAGCGTTTTTCGCGATTTTAGGTAAATTATTGCGGTTAATTCCTAGTTACTTCTGCAGTTTGTAATATTTTGGACCTTGATAGTTTATTTCGCACTGGTCCTGAGCATTGTTAGCAATGCTTTAGGCCTGTATTGGCTGTACTGACCACTGCGTGACCATGCGACATGAGGCGGTGGACGGACGACAAGCCGGGCCCCTAAAGTGCTACGCACTTGAAAAAATAAGTTGGTTGCTCTCACCTTCCAGTCGCATTAGTCAAATACGCAGACGACCGTGTGACTTTTTTTCTGAGCCTCCACTTTCGTTCGCATCATCTGAGATTCAATTAATTGTCAGAAGAAAGCTCCCGCACAACGCAGAAATCCTTGACCCGCCTGTCTCAGCGAGTGACACACCGCGGGCACTAAGACGGTGACAGCAGAGCACTACCGGGCTTCTTTTCATTGCGATGTTTATTTATATCTTCGGACAGTTGTGAAGTGGCGGAGCCCGTTCATGGATTACGCTCCTTGTTACAAGTGTCACATCGACTCTACAGATAAAGTCACCTTTATCGAGAAACTGGGAATTCGGGAAGGGGGGGAGGGGAGCGGTTTAGATTGACATCTAGAGCACAAAAGCGAGGCCTGTTTTTTTTTTATGTTGAGAAGCAAAGGATAGTCGACTATGGCGGCGGGAGAGTAGAGAGCACACAGGGGGAGGGGTAAATTGAGGGGGGGGGGGAGTGTGTTTGGAAACGGGTCATTTGTCCCGTAGCGATTGAAACGGCGGGCAGGTGAGCTCGTTAGAGCTTCATTATATGAAACTGACTTTTTGATGAAAGCATGCCCTCTGGACGAAATTGAATTTCGCCGGAAGACCGTTTTATATAAGCGGTTCTAGGAGTTCAGAACACAGGGTCGACCTTTGGCACAGTCGGCGGTGCTAGAGGCTTTCGGAAAATGCGAGTGGAAACGCAAGAAACTAAATCTGTGGGACAACGGCTTTATTAATTTCATATCAAGGTGATCGCGAGAGGAAGAAGGTTTAATATTGTGGACGTGTGACCTACAATTCACAATAAGCAAAGAGCTACTTCCTGAAATGCAACGGCTCTTTGCATTCTCTGCCGCGGTATTTGAGGTAGCTACTGTGTTACCAAATTAATATCTTGGAATGTATTGGCTTTGGGCTTTCGGTTGCAGAGCACAAGATTTTTAAGAGTCCGCACGATCAATGGATTTTCCCTTAATGCCGGCAGTTCTACCGGGACAGCCGTTATTCATTCTGGTGCCATATCATAATATGTAAATGTAACATCATCTACAGAACAAAGACGTGTACGCATTCGGTTTTAAAATCACTGAATGACTTAGGCTATTAAGTTCAACCGCCATCACATCGGAAGGCATTCAAATACGTAATGAGATATTTTAATTAGCATAAATAGCGCGTTGCGCGTTTAGTTAACGTGCTGCTTAGTTTTCTTACTTTTTCTTAACTATTTAAACTCTGCAGAATTGCACGCGTTTAATTATTATTTTTTCACGCTACCATCTATCACGCTATCTGTCCCGACGTGGGAGCGGCCCCCTACGTGCTAGTTCACGCCCCGACGGACCTAAATAAAGTTTTTCCATACCATATCACGCTACCATCAATTTTTGTCGTGTTAAGCAAAGTTCGCGGGATCGAATCCTGGCCGCGGCGGCTGCATTCTCGATGGAGGCAAAAATGTGTGAGACCCGTGTACCCAGATTTATGTGCACGTTAAAGAACCCCAGGCGGTCGAAATTTCTGGAGCCCTCCACTACGCCGTCCCTCATAATCATATCGTGGTTTCGGGACGTTAAGCCTCAGATATTATTATTATTATTATTATTATTATTATTATTATTATTATTATTATTATTATTATTATTATTAGTATTATTATTATGTTAAGCAAAGTTATGTATACGAGGCTTTCGTTGTTAACCGAGGCTCCCGTTGCAGCCATGAGAACTTGGGAACCTCATCGGCATAAGATCTGTAAATAATTCATCTATCATGAATTCATAGTTTCCTACAGCGTTTACTAGAGGGAGCAGTGGCGCTGCAATCGTTCAGCCACCATGGGAATGATGGGTAGTACATGGATTTTCCTAGTCTTAGCTCTTGCGGCTTCGAGCACATTTGTGGCTTTGTTTATTGTTGTGTTTTCGCTTTTGTTTCGGATAATAGAATGGGTCGTTGTGAACCTCGTGAGCGGATTTGAATTGGTCAGCCTGAAAGGGTCAAGTTGCTGAAGTGGGACAGCTGAACATTTCTGAACTTCGTCTTGCGACAAAACTGCCGTAGGCCACACGGAGTCGAAAGAACGAAGCTAAGGCAAATCACAGTACTACCCATCATACGCACACTGGCTGAAGCGCCGTGTCTTGCAGCTCCCATAGACACTAGCGCCAGATATCCTTCTAGTATAGTATTATGAAATCTTATGTTTACAACCAACTGAAAGGGATGCACGAATGCGCCTGATTTCCTTCTACCAGGAGCTATTTTGTCAAGTGTAGCTATATCAACATACTATATGATATATCGACATAAGTGCAGCCATATCAACATCAGACCATCACTGCACTGCAGCCATCGTGACTGGAAATTGTATCCTCGACCTTGGCGTACGAGCCGCACGTCACAGCCACTGAGCCACACGGGCGAATATAGACGTGACTTTCTTCACAAAGGAAAAAAGGAAAGCGCGAACGAGGAGATTGTAAAACTGCTACATAAACTACGTCGCCAAGATAGTGCGACACGCATATGGCGCGTTCACGCAGCATTCTTCGCACGTATCTGCAGCGTTCCCGGTTGTGAACGCATTGTTACGAAATGCGAAGCAAAGAGTTGTCAGCGCAGATGTTGCGAATGCGGAGATGTAGTCACGTCTTGATACTTTGCCGGCTGCGCCGACGCTCATGACGCGACACCTTCTATAAACGGCTGTTTCTCTCTCTCTCTCTTTAGAAAATATCCTTCTCTCTACATTGAACGTTCAGCTGTGCAGCAGCTGGTAGCGCAGTCCCATTATTCTGTCGCATCATTCGCCAATTCGAGTCCGAGTATACGTAGCTGTAATCGTCATCGTATTCTGTTCATCATCAAAGCCAGTAGGAATATAGAAAAAAAATATAGATATCAGTGAAGCCTATACTGTTCCGCTTTCGTACAAGAAAATGTGGAGGGTAATCGTGAATACAAAGCGTACCGAAGTTGTCCCACAAACTAAATGTTATACTTAAGCAACCACAGATTATAGAATAGCAAATGTATTTGAAGGAATGGTGACCAAACGAAACTTTCTCTTCTTTATTATTGCGATAGTATATATATGTACACTCTCGGCGGGTCTTCGCCGTCGCCTCCATGTTCCGTATCAAGCCAAAGTGATTACACCGCCCCGTGTACCGTGTGTTCTATGCGCTAGTAAAAGCGTGCGGGCGTTGGGGACGAACGTCGCTGCACCAGACGTGAAATGAGCCGGCCATTTCCGTCGCACGAAGGACGTATGCGATAACATCACCCCGCGTGCGAGGCCTGCCGTCGAGGCTTCCTCGAGCAGAGAGGAAACGCCGTGCCCGTCTTTCTTCGGGCGAAGGAGTATGAAGGGGCGCCGTTGGGGGGAAGAGCACTGCGTTGCTTCATGAGAATGTGGTCGCGAGTGTTGGTGCTAAGTTGAAAGACATGTACGTGATGCGATCGGACCGCTTAATTCGCGTTGAATTGCGCGAAAACTGCTTCCTTCCCTGGAGCAGCCGTATGCGCTTACGCAAACGCTTTGTATTTGCGTGAGATGGGATCCAAAATAGTGAGCTGCTAGCCTTACTTCGTATACTATCCCAATTTGTTGCTATCACATTCAGTGCTTCGCCCTTGCGGCGAAACTATGATTTTTTTATTAGCACAAAGAAATTGAAGTGGGAAACTACGAAAGCATACAAAAGTGTATATTAAATATTCAAGTGCTTCGAGGAAGGACTCTGAAATTTCTATCTATAAGAATCTGCTGGCAACGCGATACCCACACATAGCATTGCATTACTCATCTTTATAAGTGTGCAGGAATATTGTGTCTAACCACGCCCAAGGTTTGGGAAGCTCACAGTCAAACCGAGGCATTGGTTCATACGTCAGAACTAAGTGGACTGGAGAAATAAAAAGAAGTCAGAGAAACACATAGAGAGATAAAGAGCTAGAAAAAAACAGACACAAAAAAAAGAGGGAGAAAAAACAGCGAGCAGGACAGCAAGGGCAAGCAAGAGATAAATCAACAGCAAAAAAAGAGAGAGGAGTTAGAAAGAGGACGCGACAAATAGAGAGAGAGAGACAAAGAAAGCGGAAGAAATATTGAAACAGTCAGAAAGAGAATGAGAAAGAAATAGGTACAAAAAAAAAAGACGCAAGAAAGAGACAGAAAGAAAGAAAAAGAGAAGATGAAAGGTAGAAGATAAGAGAAACAACGAAGGCCGGCCAGCACCGCTCTTGCTTCATGCTTGGCACCATTAGTTCGAAGATGCCATTATTTCTTTCGTTGTTAAACACAACAATAATGTTGTGACTTGAATGCCTGTTAGCTCTCAGAAAGACAGACTTCAGTCACGTAGACATAACACCCCATATGGAAAAACCTGGACACATACTAAAAACTGACAGGCCCTCTGATGCATTCGCCTAGGACGACTGGAATGCGAAAGCAAACGTCTTTTTCCTCTCACTCGATGTATTGATCCTTCCCCGCCCCCCATCGAAAGCCTTGTGCACCTCACGTAGCTTTGCGCTGGGTCCAGGATAGGAGGCATTGCAGGCTTTCTGCATGTCACTTCGTTTTGCATGGTCTCCGTGATCGGTACATGCCGGTGACGTCATGAGACGACATTATCATTGTTACGTCAGGCTTTGCGACGTTTCATTGACGTATGGTGATGCCATATGGCGACGTCATGGCGTGATGATCATGTTTGAATCACTTCTGCTGACGCCAACGCCGGGGGACGATGGTTGACGCCGATGGTCAATTTTCGCGCTTGATGAGGTATCGAAGGCTATCCCATTAATAATTTGCCACATACATCTGGCTTCGGTATAGACGTTACGCGTTCAAACAGGAAACACGACTAGGGCTTCAAAGTTAAAGTTCGCGCGTACTTACATGTACAGTAGCATCGCTACCCACTACAACACAAGGCAGGACGAAAGACAAGCTTCACACATCTATCACAGGAGCAACTTTGCCAATTCAGAATAAATTGTTCACGATGTAGGGTGCTAAGCGCACCCTATTACGGAACATAAGTAACCTGTCCCGGGATTCATTTCAGTCCGGGGCGACCGCTGCCTTTGGAGCCAAGGTTCATACCCGACCCCCAGGCTTATCCAATTAGTGCTAACCTCGGTTGCTTCTCTAGTGTTGCGATGTGTTTCGGCCTTTCTGTTTTCTGAAAAATGCAATAAACATAAGCTGCGAAATTCAGATATGTAACACTTCGGTTTCTCTTGAAGTGTTTTAATTTTGCATAATCGTCCTCCTTAACGGGAGGCGACAAATGTGGAACCTAACTTTAATATAAGCTGTGCAAATTTACGCTCCTGAAAAGCCCATCAAAAGTAGGGGTGTGCGAATATCCGAGTTTCGAATTCGAATTGAATAGTACTTAATCGAATAATTCGATTCGATTTTCAAATAGCTAATATTGGAAGTTTCGAATAATTCGACAGGACGAATATCTAAAACGCGACAAAGGCCAATGGTGCAACTTGGTTAGGGTAAGGTCAGGGGGAGGTTACTCCGTATACCTCCCATAGGACGCCTTAATTCATGACGTCAGCGCTGGCAGCGCCAAACGTCCCTTCAGTTACCACCCTGGCGGCTGCGATTCAGAGACTCGAACGGCGGAATGGCGGAGCACACGGTATGCGTCGTCATGGCAACACTAACACCAGCCGCGCCTTCTCTCCTAGCTCCCTTGCGCGCGCCGGGTTTTTTTTTTCTTTTGTTTTGTTTGCGTGCGCGGGCTCCCTCTCCCTTTCTTTTATGACCCCCTCGTCCGCGTGCTGCGCCGTGCAGCGCGCCGGGCGCTTTTTTTTTTTTTTGCATCCGCTGCGCGTACTGCGCCGCGCGTTCGTTGCTCGTTTGAATGTGCGCAATTTGCAATCAGGCATTCTGCAAACACTGCAGTCGTGCAGCATGTGCCAGAACGCAAAAGAATGAATTGCACTCACAACACAAAATATCTTTGGTCTCGTTGTATTCTCCTCGTTTCCAAAAATCAACATTTTCATCAAATGTGGTGCGATACAGGCTCAGGAGATTAACAGAAGTTATCAACAGGAGATTAACATACACGTGTTCATGATCACTAAACAACACGAAAGTTCTCGGCAAAGTTAAGAACTTAAAGAACAGTGGAATAAAAAACAGAACATAACACTAGGGCACATATTCAAAAAGACAATTTTTATACTGACAAAAGTGCAGAACAGCTTCTGATATATGCGCACGATATTGCACAAAATTATCATAACAAAATTGAACATTCCTGGAATTCAAAAACAATGAAAGCAGTTGAAATACCTAAAAATAGAATAATAATGTAAATATCATTTTAAAGATGTCAAAATGAACTTCACATATAACACAACTAATACTGGCCGCACTTTATTGACTACATTTCCAAAAACGTTGATTTTCATATAACTAGTGATGATAAACGCGGAGAAAATGAACGACTGATATCGGATGATTCACGGCATCTCTTCTTGAAGTGCGCCGATTCTGCAATTCTTCAGCTTTTCTCGGGGCGCACCGATCAGCTGTGTTGTGTTCCGAAATACACCCTGAAGGAAAGGGCAAGTTTCAATCAGATAAAGAGCGCCGTCGACTAGTGCAAAAGTGAACTCGTTTGTTCGTCTCAGAGCAGCACAAGTTTTCATACATCTACCTAATGTCTCACAAACGCGGTTATAGGCGATGGCGAGTAATTAACTGGAGACAAATGCAAAGCAAACACTCAAACACGCGGTTCTGTGAGATTTGTAAACCTGTAACTATAGTTACGTCGCATGGGCTTCATGTCCGCTGCTTGTTCGTATAACGATTTAAACGCAGCATCGTGCCCTTTTCAAATCAGTCATTTTTGAAAACATTAACTGAAGCCCCACTGCAGAGAACAGCTACTCAGTATGGACGTGAATTCACATTGACACAATGAAGACCGCGACTCAAAGGGCACGCTCACCTGTCGTTCTTTTGGGGGCCGGCACATATATTCCGGGACTTGTTCTGGAAGTATTCGAGCAACAAAGCACTATGCACGAACAGCGCGAGTCGTAAAACATCGCGTCGCACAAGCACACAGCGAGCGAGCACCATGAAACGGACGCGCGACGGTTAACACATGCCTTACCAACGCCAGACACGAAACTTTCTAACGGATTTCAAAGTCGGCGGCGCCAGCAAGGCGGCGGAAAGCCCCGGAGGAGAGGGAGGAGAGGGAGTTGCTCCCTCTCCCCGGAGGAGAGGGAGCAACTCCCGGAGGAGAGGGACTTGATCCCACCAGAGAGGGGGTTGAAGAGAGTTGGGAGGAAAGAGACGGAACGCAGATTTTAACTCTGATCCCAGTCAATAGATGGCGCCTCAATTTGCCATACCGGTCACGTGGGTTTCTTTCACTAGCCTGGTAAGGTGGCTAAAACTAACTCTAACGTCGTTACAGTAGGCCTTTCGGTAAAACTTTCACCGACATCCTTGTTCAAAAGCGAGCGCATGCCGGTCTTAAAGGGCCCCTAAACCATAGAGTTAATATACTGACTCTAGAGGAAAAGCTCCCCATAGAGCCCATGCACTGAAACCTATAACCGCATGGGTTCCGCCATGATGGAACAAAATGATCGTTGCCAGCGTTGCCAGACCCTGAGACGCTCGTTATATTTGACGGTAGTAATCAGTTTTAATCTACCAACCTAAGCCAGCTACGCGCTGTTTAGAGAACATCAGCTGTGTTTTGATGCGTGAAGCCGTGTGTTAGTGTACGGTTGTCTGTGCAGCTGGTCTGGTTGATAACAGTCAAAATTTCCACCTGTTTGTGCATGGTTTTTACTAGGCACTCCCTACCAATGTTTCTCCGTTCGCTGGCACAAAGGTCATTCGACAGATTCGCAGCTCGAAGCAAAGTCCGTAGGCCGTGGTCGCGCGCTGATTCGACTTGCAATGGCGAGACACCTGTATCCACGTTCTTTTTTCAGCTCATTGCTGCCGTACTTCAGCGCAGAGAGCCGTAAAGCAGAAAAATGTCGATTGCAGCATGCAGCGGCGAATGTGAGTGAGACATCTCCCGAAAGCTTCAATCGAAACTAAAGTTACACGGCCCACGAGCTTTATCGCCGTTAAAAAGTCTAAAAAAACTCGGTTGCGACTACTTCGTACATAACTTTCAGGGCTTGTCTCATCTCTTCTTTGCCGTCCGTCCGGGTTTGCGCTGAAGTTTCCAGCTTGAAAGAAAAAAGGGCTGTCACATGAAGTCGAGTGGTATGCGGCGACAGAAAACGCACACAACGGGACACTATGACAACTACGAGATACACGACGCGAACGAAGTTTCAGGGGCTTTAACACGACGCGCAAACCGGCGCAATCGGCCGCAAGCACACACTCGCGAGTGTTGATATGGTGGTGCCATCTAGTTAACCAGCCTGCAAACGCTCCCTTCCGCGCGCAGTAAATTGCATAAATAGCCGTCGTATTCTTTCGTAGAAGTATTCAAAATAAACACAAAACAATATCCGCAAGTTTTTAATTGTGCAGATGCTTCTTTAGGATTGATATGTGATGGCAAGAATGACAACGTTCCAAGATGTCAGCGTTCTTGTGGTTATAGGTCTCGCGGCCCAGCTTTTCCTCTAGAGTCAGTATATTAACTCTATGCCCTAAACAACCCAGAGGTTGAAATTTAGTTGTGGCGTTGCAGTTGTGCACGAGACTACAGCGAACGCTGGCGGAGTTGCACGCACTTTTTCGTTTCGCTCTTTCCTTCGCTAGGCTGCGTTCGTCGGCTCGTCTATCCACCTCTTCAAGTGCCCTTCCTCAGCGTCCGGGGTGGAAACGCAAGAAGCGCGCGCATCTGCCAGCAGAAAACAGTCGCTTGTTCGCCCACTGACAGCGTCTCTTGCTGGCGACGTCACCTAATCATACAGGTGACGTCATGACAGCTGTTGTCGATAGAGAAAAGGTGCGGAGAGGAGCACGCGAGCGTCTGTTGGTGGTTTACGGGCCCTTTAAAGGAGATTGTGCCATTTCCGCACGTAGAAAAACACATGAGAAAACTATCAAGCCCTTCACAACTTCGTTGTTGACACGAAGGCACGGACTTCTTGCGTAGTTCGGTCGCGTATGCCGCAAGCGCCGTAAAACGTCCTGACTTTGGCCTGCGAAACCCTCAGTCATTGGCTTTGCATGTAAAAATTCGTTCACGCTGGGCAGTTGCCACTGCCGCACCGAACCACTCATTCAGAAACTCTCATCGTTCCGGCACGCAGTTAAAACGCTGCTGTGAACGGGCGCCCGAAGATTTTTGGGCCCGGAGCGCCCATGGCGATGAATCACATTACTGTTGTCAGATGAGCCGTATTGCGCGACCATGGGGAAAAAAAAACTAGCTACCGTACCCCCCTCTGTTAGGAGGTTAGGAGTGGCGCTGCTGACTGGAATGGCGGCTCTTCTATCAACATGCTTGCGCGCCCATAAAAGCTGGAACAAAAGCCACTCCCGAAAAAGTGCGTAAGTAAAACTGTCGGCACGCCGTAGCGTCCCTGATTTTTCCGTTGCGTTGCCGTATCCGGCGGTACACACTTTCTATAAATATACTATTCCATATTCGATTCGATATTCGATGTGTTTAACCACTATTCGATTCGAATTTGATTCGAGGTGAAATTTCACTATTCGCACACCTCTAACATTAAGTGCTGGAACGTTTACTAACGCGTGCTGCTATAGGAGGCTCAGCATAGTTCAATCGATTACGGTTAATATCTGGATTATTAATCTAGAATCATCTCGAAATTCGTGGCCGATAAAAATGAGTTGTAGAAATCCAAGAATGCGATTCTGTTGGCAGATTATCTGACCCCTGAGGTAATCTCCTAAGCTCTCCATCTTGTCGGACGAATGGACGAATATATCGAAACTGTTCTGCTAGCGTCACACACCAATGAAACTCACGAAAGTAGCTTCTGCACATGCTTGCTGGCCACCTCAAGACGTTGTACTGCAAGATACGCATCAACCTCCCCACACACGTTTGTCCCAGGCAAGGGCATTTCAATCATTGAATAATAATTTGTAAGTTTTTACATGAAAAAACCACATTATAATTAGGTTGCGAAGCCGTATAGAGGCTCCAGAAATTTTGAACACCTCTGGTGCTCTTTAACCTGTACTGACATCGCACAAGACACGGGCTTCTATCATTTCGCCTCCACCGAATTGCGACCACCACGGCCGGAATCGAACCCGCGACTTTCGGGTCAGCAGTTGAGAAACGGGACCACTACGCCACATTCAATAATTTTGCTCTGTAGTTTTCTTAGCGGAAAGGACGAGCTGAAAAAAAAATAGAAGCGACAACGCTATTTTTTAGTTCTTTGCTTTTTTTGCACTCACGCAAAAGGGAGATGGAGTCCTCCAGATAAGTCATGCTGCATAAGTACTGCCATCCAATAAAAACAAAACGCCGCAATAAAGAAAGAGTCCGTGGCCCTGCGCTTTCTTGGAAACTCGGGGTGCGATCGCCAGCGTTATTTTTTTTTGCCTTCCAGCAACGCTTTGCGGATTGTATCCATGCGTAATTCATATACAATTGAAACAACGGCTGTTGGTGGCACTTCAGAGAGCCTCCTTACAATGGCTTCGGTAGAAATTGAGCGTGGGCAGAAAGAAATGAAAATGAAAACAAACAAATTGCATTGCTGAGACAGAGACTGCAAAGGAACTAGCGTTCGTTTAAGATAGCGGTGGGATGCTCTTTCTTGCGAAGCTACTGTACTACGGTACTGCTCGGCATCTCACGCTCTGTTGAAGCGTCGTCACTATACTTGCGTGTAACCACCTCCTGAGATAGCGTCGCGTCTCTACGCAACACTAACTTCCGAAGAAAAGAAGCGTGCGTTGACAGAAGGGATCTAGGAGTGAGGGTTTCGCGCTCTGAACTGTGAGCCTCCTTTTCAGTAATGCCAAACCAGTGGAAGCGGTAAACACTTGTTTTCAATGCCAGAGTTAACGCGAACTTTACCCTCTAAACCTGTCGGAAGAGCGCGTCTGCGAGAGGTACGGGGATCGATACCCAGCGCCTCCACTAGTGTCGCAACGCGGAAGAACAGGACACAGGACCACGGTGCGACAAGGAAAACAAGGTCTGTATTGACAGATCAAAAGAGCAGACCGCTTCAACGTCGTCTTCCTCAGAGAGAGACCGTGGTTGCTGCTCGTGCTCCTCACTTCGTTGTCCTCTGTCAGTCTGCCGGCTTTTAGTCGAGACAATATTTTGTACAGACATTGCCTAGTTTTTAAGAATGCTGGTACATTAGCTCGCTTCTATCGTTTCTTTTTTAGATGCGAAGTATCTTATGGCGGAGTTCAATCCGGTGGTGGTGGTGTGCGGCGTGACCTACCTTACTGCGCATGCGCATACCCTCTCCACTTCCCCTCTCTCCTTTCCCTCTCCCCTCCCCCTTTCCACTCTTCCTCTTAAACGCGGCCTAGACATGCCGAAATTCTCTCCTGCGCAACGCCGCGATGAGCACCAGCGCATGCGCGTCCCCTCCCCCTCTCTCTCCTCTCCTACGCTGCCCCCCTCTCACACACCTGCCGACTGCGTTCCGCGCTCGCCCTGTGAGAATTAACGGCCAGGCTAGAGGGAAGACAAGACGTGCGTAGCGTTCCTCTTCGCGTTCCACGACGCTAGGTCGGTAGCATGCCCAAAGAACGCCAACGGAACGCGATCGTGCAAGTGCTCCGGCTTCGCATCGCCTCATGGTCCCCTTTTGCGGGAAATGGTGTATTGTTGTTTACTTTTCTGCTTTTTTTTTTTGTAGAGAGTCAGCGGAAATGTTTATTCCCTTGCCTTCCAGTACCTCAGTATGCGCTGATTGAAATTATCGCGTATCAGTACTCAGACACAACCTATAAGAACTCAGTCATCGCCTAACTGCCGTGCTAATCGTCACAAATATCATTTGTTCATTTCCTTAGTCCACGCTGACGTTCCTAATCGTTTTATTTCAGGGAATGGTCAGCATTTTACTAATGAATACTGCGAACATTGCAAAATGAGGGCGTGTTCTACAATACCTGGTATTCATATGTCTATCTCTGGTACCTAGGTCAATCTCGATGATTAGTACTCCTTGATTGTTGGAATCAAGAAAGCAGTACTTGCAACGTGTTTTTGTTGCATGGATATTTTCCGACATTTATTACAGATGACTTTGCATCCTGGCTGTAGTAATTCCGAGCCATCATAGGTCACGCACCAAAATAAACTATCGCTTGTGGGGAAGCATATATATATATATATATATATATATATATATATATATATATATATATATATATATATATATATATATAGAGAGAGAGAGAGAGAGAGAGAGAGAGAGAGAGAGAGAGAGAGGGGAATGAGACACAGGCAGTGAGGTGAACCAGACTAGAGCACTGCACGGGCCGGATTTTACGGCCCGGGCCCGGCCCGGGCCCGCTTTATGAAGCGCGAGCCCAGCCCGGGCCCGTGGTTCCAAGCGCGGGCCCGGCCCGGGCTCGGGCGTACATGACCGAACCCAGCCCGAGCCCGGCCCGGGCCCGGGCGTACTTGACCGTACCCAGCCCGAGCCCGGCCCGGCACGGGCCCGGGCGTTCATTACTAAACTAATCCAGGGCGCGCTTGTTCATGACCAGGCCCGACCCGGGCCCGCTAGAGGATATTAGTTGTTGATGATGATTATTGATGATGCCGTGCGCTTTGTAGCGGGCGATCAGACGGAAAATCCGGTGTGTACATGCATCGAAATGTTGCTTTGCCCACGGTGGTAGCTCAGCGGTTAAGCTGTTTCGCTGTTAAGTCATAGGACGCGGGTGCGATTCCCGCGGCCACGGCGGCCGCAATTTGGTGGGGGCAAAATGCAAGAACACCCGTCTATATACTTATCTTTAGGTGCACGTTAGAGAACTCAAGGTGGTCGAAATTAATCCGGTGCCACTACGGCGTGCCTCGTAATCATATCGTGGTTTTGGCACGTAATACGAAGGAATATAAATTAAATGTGTCGTATGTGTGAACCTCGAATAAAAGACCGAAATCTTTATGCCTCCCATGGGAACAACGTGATCTGGCCCATTGTTCGTGCTGTTAATATATATATATATATGGATAACGAGAACTTCTTCTGGCTACCGTAATAAAAATTGTGAGAGACTTCGTACTACAATATAGGAAACAAATATTTATTTTACCCTGACAGTTTTGGCTGGAGGACCAGCCTTCTTCAAAGGATGTAAGTGAAATCCTTTGAAGAAGGCTGGTCCTCCAGCCGAAACTGTCAGGGTAAAATAAATATTTGTTTCCTATATTGTAGTACGAAGTCGTTCACAATATATATATATATATATATATATATATATATATATATATATATATATATATATATATATATATATACGTGAATGCATAACATTCGCGTGTGCTCGAAGGCCGGACTTACGCCTTTTAATGAGCGGGTCCGAGTCCGGCCCGGGCCGCAGCCTCAAGCCCGGGCCCGGCCCAGGCCCGCGGCTTTAAGCCCGGGCCCGCCGGAAAACGCTTCGGACGGCCCGGCCCGGGCTTCCGGGCCGGCCCGGGCCCGTGCAGTGTTCTAAACCAGACTGCTTAATTTTTAAATCTTTTTTGAAGGCATACATCTATCTACACATTCGACGGGAGCTCTTGCGTCATCATCTCTACATTTATATAGAGTTAGGATACGTGTGTCCCAACGCTGTCGTTCTGCCCCTCTCAACGATTACCTGCGATAGGTTTTGGAACATCGCGTTTGCCTCGCACCGCAATTCGCATAGCGAATTCTGCGAGGATCGGACGCAAGCGAAAGCGGCGTGCCTTGCTTAGTTCACAAGATTACTGGTCTTGGCGGCTTCGCAACACTGTGCGTCAACGCACCGGTGATTACCTGGCTGTCGCAAGTTCTCGGTGCTCGGAACTTCGAACTCTGGGACACGACGCTGAAAGAAGTTCGTACGAATAAGACTCGTCACCTCTTGTCGTGGTTGCCCTGAGCAACATGATCGCAAGTTATGCTAAAATGATTTCCTCACAAGTACGATTAATGGCATTGCCGAATGTCTTCTTCGACCAAGGTACAGGTTAAGATTACAAGACGCGCGCTCTTCTAGTGAACAGATTATTTTTTGGAAATGACATCATAGAAAGAGAACAGAGATTCGCTTGACCTTGTTAGTGAAAGTGGCCGACGCTTGTATAGACTACGCTGATTGCGCTGAATGTTTCGTAAGAGACTGCAAACGACGAACCTTGCAAAGAAGAAATATTTCAATTAAAGGTGTCTAGAGAATAAACAAAGTAATTATTATTATTATCTTATTATTATTATTATTATTATTATTATTATTATTATTATTATTATTATTATTATTATTATTATTATTATTATTATTATTATTATTATTAGATATGCGTACAAGAATACACAAGGACACAGAGGAAATAGGGAGGGAGTGGGCTGACAGTGCGATACCTAGAGGGGCACAACGCCTGTCTTTCGGGAGAAAGGAAGCGATAAGGAAAGAAAGATTGGAGGGAAGAAAAAAATTTGGGGAGGGACGGAGCATGTAGAAAAGGGTGTTTCAGCTCCACTAACGTGAAACCTGTGGAGGGGTGAAGCATGCAGTGTGCGTCGATGTTTGCCAAAGCAAAATCACTGCTAATGGGCAATGAGAGACAAAAGCGAGATTAAGGCACAGAGACCCGCAGTGCGCTTTTAGTTAACGTGCACGCTGAGAATATTTATTGTTCAAATACTCCCAAGAGAAATCTCCCACCGGTACTACATTGCAGGTCAAGATCCAGTGCCTTTATATACGCTGTGGCCGGTGAACGGTTGTGCAGCGCGAGCAGTCGGTTTTTTCAATCAAGAAACTCGCATGCAGACGCTGCCTGCGTCGGCGTTGTCTCTCGCAGGCGAGGGCGCGTTCTCGTTCCTCGCGAGCATTCACCGTTCATCGCAGCAAGTTCAGCGTTCATCGCAGCAAGAGCGTTTACATCGTCAATGCGCGCCGTTCGCTCTCCTCACCACATGGCGAGCGCTGAGGCGGTGGCGCCCTTCTCTTGCGCTCAGGAAAATGGACCGTCACGACAGGACTCGACGATGCACGCTGACACGCCGAGAGTCTAAGGTGCTCGCCCCTGAAAGGGAGAAAAGACGATCACTCGAGTAAAAATAGGTAAAAATACGAAAGCAATTGGTACAGCTACGTACTAGACTGAGGAAAAAGCGGATCTAATAATATCTGGGGGCTTAAAGTCCCAGAACCACGATACGATTATGAGCGACGCCGTAGTGGAGGGCTCCGGAAATTTCGATCACCCGGGGTTCTGCAACGTGCACCTAAATCTAAGTACACGGGCCTCAAACATTTTCGCCTGCGTCGAAAATGCAGCCGCCGCGACCGAGATTCGATCCCGCGACCTTCGGGTCAGCAGTCGAGCGCCATAACCACTAGACCACCGTAGCTGATCAAGAAGGCCATGTAAAGAAAACAAAAACCGCGTCCTATCCGCAGCTCTTCTGACACATAAGGCTTGGTATCTGAAAGAAATTTTGACGAAAAGATAAAACATTCAGCGCGAATGATGTACCTATATAAGCTATAGGGAAACGGAATTTCCTTCATTAGACGGGAAGTAAGCTAGACTTGGACTGTCTTGCGGAACTGCTGGAATTGTAACAGGAAAGTGTTTTATGCCGGGGTCCACCAAGACTTTCATGACGCATTTCCGTCACGAAAACACGTGACGTGGTGCTACATCTGCCAAACAACAATAGACATTATAGAAGGTCTGATATACCAATGCACTAACGCGATCAACTACTTTTGTGACGACACGTTTCACTTTTGTGCTATACCAATTTCTGTGACAGAGGGATCAGCCATCTTTTTTCTCTTGAAAGACCGCTTCACATGGGAAGTTTATTGCATGCTGGTGACAACAGTTCAGGTGAGTACAACTGCACCAGACAAAGAAAGACATCGCTCGAATGACACCTACTAACAGGAAGGTGCAGGTATTTGTAACATATGGTATCTGTGAGCTGGAAAGATAGTGTTGTTGAGGCACACACTCTGCGTTAGTTTATGCGAGTGCTTAGTAAAACTGAAGAACCTGACACGTACCTCCAAGTACGTTAGAACAAATTAAAATTATGGAACACTCAAACGTTGTGCTCGGCAGTGTAATCTAATCTGAGCAGGCGTCCTTCGTAACAGTGCCTAGATCCTTTTGTTTTCCGGTCTGTCGGATTGAGTGTATGTCTGGCTGGTCTAAAAAACTTTCCGTAATGTTTAGCTTTTCTTGTGTAATGCTCAATGTCTCTTTTACTAACATACCGCATTATTGATTCAGCATTCCTTGGGGTCACTTCGACTGTTCTTGGGGCGGAAGTCCCATTACCTCCTGGAAGCCTGCCTTCGCTGCAGTGACACGACCAGCTATGACCGCTAGATACATGATAACAGATTCTGCAAGACACCACTTCATACACAACATCGGTATTACGGCCCACATCTTATACACATATACACACAAAATATTATGCCTTAAGGGCAAGTCTATGCCGCAATAAAAAAGTGCCATGAGACGTCGTGTTCTACGTGAAACGAGTTTAGGAATAGATTCATTTGTATGCTTTATTCATGTCTCACTAATTTGTGCGGTGCATCATATTACTAGCATTTGCGAGGCACGCTGGTGAACGGATGCAAACGGAGGTCTAGCCTGCACCCTCTGTTAGCGATTTCCTAACGTGTTTCGAGCGTCATATCATTGTGACCTTTATTTCGTCGTTGATATTGCCCTTTTAGGTTGCTACAGGTAAAATGTTCTTGTATACATTATGTGGATGCTCTGTATACTGCTTCAGATTGAGCTAACTGATCGATAATATAAGTTAACTACTATAAATGCGCGGTGAAAAAACTAAGTAAGCTTCGCACTCTTGGTTCCAAGCCTGAAGAAAGTGCGGAGCTGGGCGCCCTTCTTTGTTTCTCTTTATTTTTCCCTTTATTTGTTCATCTCTTTCTTTCTTTTTCTCTCACCTCTCTATTTTTATGCCTTCTTTGTCTCTGTTTATTTCTATTTCTTTGTTTCTCTCCCTATATATTTCTTTCGATTCGTTGCTCCTATCTTTCTCTTTCTTTCCTATCTTTTCACTCTCTCTCTTTCTATTGCTCGCTTCCTCTTTCTTTATATTTCTTTTTATTTTTGTCTATGTATTTCTCTATCTCACTTTCATTCTCTCTCTCTTTCTGTCTTTGTCTCTCTTTCTGTCTTTCTTTCTCTTTATGTTTTTCTTCCCTTTCCTTCTCTATTTCTCTTTCTTTCTATGCTATGCTTCACGCTCTCCCCTTCTCCTTGCCCTCCTCCTCACCCTCTCCTCATATCTCTCCTCCTAACCCTCACTTCCTTTTGCCACCCCCTTGCTATACTATACCATACAAGGCTATGTTGTGCTCTGCTAGCCTGCTTGGACAGCCGAGTGGTTACGATGCTCGCCTTCGTGCCGTGGGCACGCGCGTTCGAGTTCCGCCTCGTGAAGAAATTTTTTTCGCCAAGAACTTCTCTCTTTATCGTTCTTTCTCTTTCTTCTATTTGCCTTTCTTGCTCTCTCTCTCTCTCTGTACTCGTTCTCTCGCTCATCAGAGTTATTCCATCCCACCCCGGATACGTCGGCACACGTGCTCTGCGAGGGAGGCAGAAGATGAAGAAGAGGACGAACATAGCAGCACGTGCCGGTTCATGATGATGATAGTTTTCTGCTCACGGATTACAAGCAACGGCCGGCATAAACAGGTCCGCAGTTAAAACTAACAGAGTGCATTATGCATTCGCCTAAGACGACTCGATAGCGACAGCCATCTTCTTTTTCATCTCAGTCGATGTATTGGTCCTCCCCCGCTCCCCCCCCCCCCTTTCCCAACAGAACCTTTCTGCACCTCTTCTGGTTTTGCCCGGCCTCCGTGATCGGCCCACGTTTGACGAAGCGACGACGTCGTGTGATTACGTCATCATGTGACGTCACAAATTTCGGCGATATGTGACGTCATCACGTGTTGATTTGATACGTCAGTCGTATGACGCTGCCACTCCACTCGTTTGTTAAAGCACGGCCGCTAAATATTTAGCGGCCGTGGTTAAAGGGACTGTCTACTGTCCTTCATCGTTTTTCTGTTTTGTACCGCAATAGAACCTGTACCGTATGAAGTGTCCAACCTTGCAGTGGTTTCCCTGGAAAGTGAGTAGAAAATTTTAAAACATAATTTTTCGATCTGCGTTCGGTCTTCTTGCATTGGCGTGAAACATGCCCACAACACTGTTTGCTTGACGCGATGATGATTGTAGTGCCTGTAAAAGTTAAAACCGAAAGCACATATGACTTCTGTAAGGTTACTTTATTTTCGCTGAACACTACTGTAATGAGTGTAACAGTCGTTTTCAGCGCGCTAGCGGGTAAATGAATCCTTATTATAAGATTACAGAACACTCGTCTTGCTGTAATCGCAGTCTATGCGTTTATTTTAGCACTGCTGCCACAATCCAAGCCAAGTTCATTCATCAAAAAGAGACGATAAATGCACGCCTTCACAGCGCAGCACATGTGAGACATCTTAACAACAATACAGCGGCACAGTACGACCAAAGCGGAGGGCCGCATGA
Organism: Rhipicephalus sanguineus; assembly: GCF_013339695.2. NCBI lineage: Eukaryota > Metazoa > Arthropoda > Arachnida > Ixodida > Ixodidae > Rhipicephalus > Rhipicephalus sanguineus. The sequence continues at coordinate 65,099,014 of NC_051186.1, forward strand.
GTTAGCGCATGAGTTAAAGCCGACGAAATCGAGGACGGCGCCGCAAGCAGCGCCACCGGGCGCCTTTTTGGATGTGTGAGGAAAAAAACGCAAAAAATTACTCTCCGACGCAACCGAAAGCTGCGTCAAGTGCGTAAAATACAATTTTAAGTTACACATGTTTGTTCTTAAGCAAAATGAATCTACCTGCGAAGATTTCCTGCCCTACCAGTAGATTGAACCACATCGCCGTTGGGTGACGCTAGCGGTCATTCTTTCACGATTTTCAACATCAAATTAAAGATATAATTCTTTTTTTATGTGGCAAAAGCATGCTCGATGCCGCCGATGTGACGAACGATGTTCTCATTTTCCCCACAATCAGAAAAAAAATTTTCCGAGCGCTAGACAGTCCCTTTAATAAATGCTTTTCAGCACCATCACCGACGCCGACGGTCACTTGTCGGGTTTGATGAGGAAGATAAGGCTTTTGCTCTAATAAGCTGAAACACGACTGCAGTCTGCGTGGTAACGCTTCACAGTGTCGCAAGCGATGATTGACAACAAGGGGTCTACGAGACAAAAAAAAAATGTTTGACGCGGCAAGTATTCGCACCACGCATGATATTTGCACCATTTGTTTGTTTTAGCTGAGCAGTGACGACATACAAAAAGAGCAGGCAGTACGCACTCATGCAATTGAAGCTAAGCGGTGAAATAAGCTATGATACCGAAGCAAGTTTATTTGAAACACTCGCTACAAGAAGCAAAAGGTATAGTTTCGACCGGTGTACACTGCCCTTTTCAACCACACAAAACTATGCACCGAAGTACCGTATTTTTTAATCGCTACTAAGAAGTCCGGACAACGTTCATGTACGGCAAGTGCAATAACACCTTAGCAGAGATGCAATAAAGAATAATTCATTACTAACAACCCATCCTCAAAAAAGCGTAGCTCCCTGTTTGATGCTAAAAGTTTCATAAAAAAACATATATAAGATGTTGAAAGTATAGCAGTCGGTAAACTACAGAAAACGACGCCGTGCAATGACATTGCAGTGTGCGTTTCTATTTTCAAGTAGTAGCGTAAGCTCCCTGATAAACTTAAAGCCCCTTGTTTAGACGAAAGGCCCATCCGGTTTGAGCATCTTGCAAATCCCAACGTATCAATTTCCTTAAAGAAATAACGAAATTCATGGTAGGAAAAAAAAAAACAGTCCAACTTCGCATCGGTACCTTCAACTTACTCATACCGAAATCTCCTTACGTTTCCTAGGCACTTCTGAGAGCTTAAGCGGCTTACCGGCACAAATCGGTGAATGCGATGGAAAAGTGGCCTTCAGGCGCTCCCGTCTTTCGTTTATTTCTTTGTTTTTTTATTGTTCTGCAGGCAAAAGAGAATGGTTCCTTGAAAGAAAAAATCCACTAATACACTGGAGATTTATGCTCAAATTTTTCGTTGCATTCTTATGCCCTCGTTCCAATGAAATCAGTCTTGCGTTTACGACCACTGCGAAGAAGTTTTTAGTTTCTGGGACATTGCTCGAATCGGTTATGCGTAATACGACGATATGTCGCGTACTTCTATAATCCCTTGAAAGTCTTTGTAGGCTCTTCTAAAATATGAGGGGTATAAATAAATAAAAAGAATAAAGCTAGAGTAATACAGTTATTCTCCGATATACACTACTGAAGTTACAGAAAAAACTTTCTCTCTCATTTCTTGCCGGTAGGTGCAGTATCTGCTTGATTTTCCCGCAACTATAGGTCAAAATTGTGTTCGGAAGCCTGTGACAGAGCACCCGCTCGCTCATAATTACACGTGTCTATGGCAAAGTACAGTTTTCGGTGTTTCTGGATGAGTGTCGGTGTGTTTTCGTTGTAAACTAAGCAAATGAACACCAAATTAAAAAGCAAGTTACCCCAAGTAAAACACCAAATTTCAGCACTTCACGCTCGTAAATGGAGAAACCGTGCCATCAAAGCCGACTGACCATTAAGCTAGAACCGTTTGGAGAAAACGAGAGGCCGTTCTGATGTGCGAAAGCGCTCCATCCACTTTGCTCTATTATTTTGAAGGAAATTATCTAACTCAAAAAATTTACTTCGCTGCAAGCTCTTGCTCACCACGGTGTTCTGCTTATTTCTTGTTCCACTAACCGTTATTAAGCGGCAAAGCCCACACGCAAACAAGTGAATTCGCGTTGAGCCCAACTAGTTAGAAAACCATGCGCTTCAGTGTTTCGCTGCTTGCGCCACCACAAGCTCTCTATACTCGGCGAGCATCAGCGCTTTTCCATAGGCGTACGCGAATGGTTGCGTTAGGCTGGCTTACGTTCGCATTCTGCCCCGCTGCTTATTTCAAGCGTCATAGCTCTCCGGTCCATTTCAGTTGGCAGTGCTGAGTTAGATGGCCGCACGAGCAAGCAGCGAGACTGCTACTCTCCCGCGTTGCTTCGAATATTGTGTACGTGTGCGCGCGCGCGTGTGTGTGTGTGTGTATGTGTGAGTGCGTGCGTGAGCGATTGTGTTGCGTGAAGAATTTCAAAATCTGTCAGCAGCTTTTCATTTTGAGAGGTATTGTAGCGAGATGAGAGCGTATTGTAATATTGCGTTCATCAGTTTTTGTTTTCGTGTTTTCTTTTTCATTTACGGTATTCCCAGAGGGGCCTCATGTTAGAACACCTACACTGACATCGTGCAGCAAGCGGCATTTATGGTAGGATGGCTTTTTACGTGTCAGTCGTATAGGCATCGTTAGCTCAGCTGGCATTGTCAAATAACTGTCAAAGGAAATGTGACGCCAGTGAGCACATAGATGTTGTATTTTTTTGTTATTTTGCTTTTTTAAAGGCGTGAGATTTACTTACGTTTGTTACAATCTCAGATTATTGCATTGATCAGTTCAGTACTTTTACGTCCTGCACGGACACTCTACTTATAAAAATAGCTGTGAAGGAGAAAGTGCCATTAAATACCACAGCAAAGAAACAGTATTTAATTTCTGATGACGCTTTTAGGAGCAGTTCTGCTTTTCCCGCTTCACTGAGTGCAGCATGATTGTTTCCCTACATGACGATCTTTGTGCTCATGTAGCCACTTAAAAATGGGTGTAAGCAAAATACATATAATAAACCAATGTGAGCTTTGAATAGCCCACTTAAAGACAGGAAGCTTTCATCCTATGTCCCACTCCAGGCAATGCACAAAGGTACGCCGTAATGAACGCGCTCGTCTGCATTAAGTGATTACACCCCTTCATTTTAAAAGCGCTGCTCCTACGTGTTCATTGGAAAGAAACGAAGAGACCGATCATTAAACCTAATTTGAAAGGCACGTCCTTGATGAACACTTATGACGAAAGAGCACCGTTTCGAACAAAGCGCGAAAAGAACATGCGAATGCCGCCTTGTTCTTATATGTGTATATACTTTACGAAGCTTTCATCCCACTTGATTAGAAACGCGATGCATTTCCTTTCTGCTCCTTGAATTTCCTTTCACGAATTCACATATCTGAAATCTTTGTATCTCTATTCCTTTAAGGCGAAAGCGTTCGATGCCTCATCAAACGCGGACATAGACCGTCGGCGTCAACGACAGTGGCGCAAGAAACCTCATCCCGTGATGTGTCTAAGACGTCACATTACGTGTCGTCGCATGATGGCGTCATCACATGACATCGTCGCTTGGTCAAGGGTGGCCAGAGAATGGAGACAGTGCAAAACCAAGTAAGGTACAGAAAGCCTGAATTGCCTCCGATCCTGGAGGCTGTGCAAAATTACGTTAGGTGCGGAAATCTTTCAGGGAAGGGAGGGGGGGGATCTATACATCGACTTGGAAGAAAAAGAAGACGCGATAGAATAAAAGCAGGACACCGACCATGAAATGAAATGCGGAAAAAGACATTTCGGCTCCCCCGACGGGAGCCTTGTTCACAATGAAAGCGACGACCTTTCATTCGTCGTCGCTTTCATTGTGAACAAGGCTCCCGTCAGGGGAGCCGAAACGTCTTTTTCCGCATTTTATTTCATGGTCGGTGTCCTGCTTTTATTCTATCATGTTACTTCCCGACCAGACGGGTTTCCGTCAAAGCCTCGACTTCAAAAAGAAGACGCCTTTCGCCTTCGAGTCGTCCTAGAAGAATGCGAGTTCTCGCAGACATTCCCCGGCCCCACTGCACGAACAAGTATAGAGGTAAGATCTAGCGAGAACGGTAACATACAGGGCTCAAAGTCACGCCCATTAAATACTGCAAACACTGGCCTTTCAGTTTTCCCTTTTAAATCAAGACAATGCAATGTTGTCAGGTTGTGCGACGCAGTCTTTACAGGAAGACGCAAACGATATTGCTAAGAGCAGAGCCGTCGCTAACTTCACGACTGACGTCATACCTTAGAGACGCTCTTTGAAAGAATGTAACGACGTTGAAAACAATATAAATCTGTTCCATGACCACAAGAAAAATCCATGATCGGGTGCACGGAAACAAATGAGTCGTTCACAGATTGCTAGCAATGAAGGCGTGTTATTGCTTCTAGCGTAGAAAGAAACGTCTCCGATAAGAAGCGTCTAAAATTGCTGCGAAAGGCTCGAACGGTGCGGGCGTACTATTTTCCAGAGCGAATTGGCATGCGCCTTTTTAGAGCGCAGCTCCTAGGCGCCCGCTCCTGCGTTGAGCGGCGTCGCCGTTGGCGTAACCGATAGAGCGAACGAGGACGAAAGAGAGCGATTGCGGAGTCTGTTGATTTCACGAGCCGCTGGCCTCTAATCTTCATCCGTCATGTGCGCTGGCCCCTCGGTCGGAGCTCGTGCGCATGCAGGGCTGGCACGTGCACTGCAGCTGGCTTCGCCCGCCGTAAGGGGCTGTCGGCGTTTCACTTTCTTCGCGACGCCTGAAATACAGTGTTGTGCGTAGCACTCGATCACAGGAAGTTTCTGTGGCAAATGTAAGGAATGTTGCACTGCTACAACTGCGGATAGCCAAAACTTCGAACACAATTGGCGTTGCCCCAAAACGAAGCTGCGCTCAGAATTCGCATTAGGGAGTATCCTAATCGTCGGTGAATTTCTAACGCGATAGCGTTATAGAGCTCGTCCCGCAGAAATTCCGTGTCGGCGTCGGCGTCGTTGGTTGTGAGCGAAAAATCATCTTGCATAAAATAAATAATAAAAAAATTTAGGTAGGTTCGAGTGAGAATCGAACCCAGGCCGTCTGCGTGGCACGCAAGTGTTTAGCAGAGAGCTACTTCATTTCTTGGCACTGCACTGAAATTAACATTAATGTTTAGAAACATACGCTTCCTGTGTACAAGTGTTATAGTACGAGATGTAATGTCGCAGTAAAACGGGGCGCAAGCGTATATTGCTACCATGTGAACTGCATAACGAGTTGGTGGTTTAAAGCCGGCCACTCATTACAAAAGGCACACACATTACTGCGCGTATTCCCTTACGAACACGTCGTGGGTGCATTACAACTTCGAAAAAGTATCACGGGCTTAATTGCTGCTGGTTTAAAGCATGCCACCCCTTACAGAGGGCATACACATTAGTGTGTGAATTCTCTTACACACACGTAGTGGGTACACTGTTGTCATAAAAGTGCTGTTGAAGAGGTCGGAAGCCTTCACCTTTACTATAGGTATGTCGCGTGTGTGTGCGTGTGTGCGAGACCGGGCGACTCAACATAATGACAAGCGAAACAGAGCACGATGAGGATGGGGCCGGATATTGCTATCGCTTTCAACTCTTAAAGGCGAAGCTTAAGCGTCCCCCAATTTCTTTTTTTTTCCTCATGTGTGGCTTTGTGTTTGCAGCAATAAAGGTTCACAGCCAAAAGTCCTGAAATGAAAAAAAAAAATGTTGGCCTCATATAAATATTTCATAAACAGGTAAAATAAAAGTGGAATTAAGGCAAGCGTGAAGAATACAATTTACAGCATGAACACATCCTCCTGTAATATATTATCAGTGAAGCGTTTTCAGACCTCCGAAGTTGCTAATTAAAAATTAGAACGTGAGCCGAATTGTTTTGCTTCGTTCTCTGTTACGTAAGTTATTCGCCGATACAAAATAAAAAAAAAAATCGAAGTCTCTTTTTATGCAGTACCACTTTTTTCTTTGCCTACGGTGTCTTTTAGTGGTACGACTCATCTAAATTTTGTTGACACAACTAATGAACTCATTGGTAATGTTTACCTTCATTAAGTGTGCGGCCACCCTAAAAAGGTGGATATACGCGTTCCATTTAGTTACAGTAAGCTAGTCGTAAGCATACGACATACAGCCCTTGTAGCTATTTTTTGAATGCTCATACTTTGGATACATATTAAGTGAGATTGAGCTTTGCGTGGAAAGAAAAACTAGGTCAGGAGGAAAGAACGAGAAAGACACACGTGCTTTGCGTAGTCGCTCTTAAATACCTAAACTAAGAGCAAGTCTTTGAACTTTATACCATGTGATCCGCTGTGGGCTTTCGGTACTTGCGGACAACAACGAAAAGGCCCAGGGTTTAAGCACGCTTTTTTGTTTCAGTTTCTGTAGAAATACTGGCTAACACATACTCACAGTGCACAGTTCCTTTGTTCATTAAGTTTTGATTATGCTAAGACAATTCGATACTTTGATTAGGATGGATCTCGCTATGTACTTTTCTAAATCTAGAGATCACATGAAGGTTATTAAACGACTGCAGTGCATATGAAGACAACAGACAGACAGTCTGACCAATGAATACGAGCGCTAACTTCCAATTAAAATTTTTTTTCAAGAGCAAGCACACATGAAAAAGACGTTATGATAAAGTGCTCTCTTTATCACTGTGTCTCTGTCATGTATGTTTGTTCGTGTAAATTTCCTCAGTCTGTCTGTAGTCTTCACATGTGGTGCAGTCGCATTTGTAATGAAGTACCAAATTTGCACGTGCCTACATCTTCCTTCCGATTTATGCATCTCGAAAAATAAGGCAACAGAATTGCCTCTTTTGATGCTCGTGAAAAGTTACACCGTAGAAAAAGAAGGAAAAATACCGGGGCAGCGTAGTTGCATGCGCCGTCATTCTACAGTGTCTACCATGCGTTCAACTGCCCATACGCACACATAATCAACTTATCCGGCTTTACGGCAAAAATTAGAAGACATGCTACGTATTCACTAGGCTTTAACATGGCGATCTTTATCTGGTTAGTCGGCCGGCTTCGTTAAGAATAGCTTGGCTAAAATAGGCAGATCAGGTTGTTTTCCATTCTTCTTTCTGTATCACTTTAGTTTTCTTTCTGTCATGCTAAGTTCACTCTAAACCTATTTGTCCAGCAAATCGTAGCTACGCTGTGTCTAAAGCCTCCCTGCCTTAGGTTTGTTTCTCCTCCTCCTCCATTTAAATTTCAATGTGACATCGTTTTTGTTCACACGAAGTGAACTAAACTAGCCTAATACCGTTTTTGAAGAACTGACAATCTTTTCCGCTGTGAAATTGTTCCCAACAAAATATTCTAACCAATCCCAATGGTGGAAAAAATACACTGTATTTAGGTCAACATTGCCGGTGACTAACACAAATAGCCCTTACGCAAGAGGAGCTGCGTGACTGCTTGAATTCTTACGAAAGAAACAGCCCTTTTATTTCTGCAAAGTGGCCAAGTTTCACAACCGAACCCCGCAATCTTTTTCCTATAGACAAGCTCACGACGTCAAGGAAAGGGATGCAAGAAAGAACATAGCAAAAGCGATGCTCCCACATCGTTTGGGTCTTCTTCCGTCCCTGAGGTCAGGTTTCTTGGGAAATCACTTCAACTTTCCGCTCCATCTGATCGAGATCTCTTGCGTTGTTCTCGCTAGGGAGGTTTTACGGTAGACTGACTACCTGCTTGCGTGCTCGTCTATGCCTTCGACGTGACGTGCCACGCAGGAGAATGAGATTTGTTGTCTTCTTCTAAGCGGTCAGTAAGTTCTACACAGAACCCCTGTTGTAGGTACGTTGTTATATTTCTGACAGTGACGTATCGATTTTGTCTGCCACATTTTTGCTGACGCCCTCTGAGATCCATTTGAATAATCTTGACAGCCTCTGCTTGCTTTTGAAGCATTAACGTCAACCACCAAGCGTTACGAGGTAATTTCTTCTGTGTTAGAACTCTGCCTTCTTTCGTTCCTCTACAAGAATGGTGTGAAGTTTCTAATGTTATGGTCTTAACTGCACAACACCAGCCATTGTCAGGATATCGGTTTTCTTTTCCGCGCTTTAAGTGGCAGGTTTCACGTATTCCGCAGATCTGCTTTTAAAATGCAAGACTACCTTTGTTCACGACACCCTTGTTTTGTTTAAATCTCGACTGGGCTTTTCTTTCGAAGTGCATTGTATTGCCAGCATACTGATCATTGGGGAAAAATATCTGCTGGGCAATATCGAATACTGTGACACCACTTTGTACAACTTTGGTTACCGGAACACAGTTCTGCTTTTTGTAATAGAAAACACAATTAAAACAAGTACATGCAGGTTGTTTTCCAAGAGCTATTGTTCGTTTTTCTTTGTAAAAAAACGGGATAGATAACAAGATGAAATATTGGCCCCTTCATAGATTTTTTGTGGTACCCTTGATCGAAATAATAGCACCGGCTTCATAATAATTAGCTTTATAGACTATCCTAATTTAGTTTCTGGCTCACTTTTAACGATCACGTACACGGTATTGCCTAGTTGTCTGCAAACGTCCTGTAAACAGAAAAGACATGTTTGAGTACCTTTATGATCCAATCTTATCTACCAGATCTTCGCACATAAGTTCCTCTATAGACCCGGCTAGTGAAAGCTGTAGAAGGGATGCGCTTTATCATCACAGTAGTCACGTGCCGTTAATTGAATCCTCGCTTAGTATTCCTCTTCTTGGTCTATCGTCTTTTCGCAGCACTCAAGCACTGTTCAAGACGAGAACCCTTACTTGCTTTTACCTTCTACGCCAAAAATAAAAGGACGCCAAACAGATCTGCGTTAACTACTGTCAGAATTCATTAACTCGTGAAAGGTTCACGTTCGCTTAAACATCATTTCTAACGTTTGTTTTCCGTCAGACGGCGTCAAAGGGATGGACTCGTTAATTCTGTCGAAGAAAACTACGCTTAAACTCTGCCACCAAATATTTCATGGCGGAACAGACATCGGAAAGGAAATGTATCTACACAGTCCTCATTATGGCTCTTCGCGCAACGATCTTCGTTTCAAGCTTTTAGAATACTACACCAGATGTAATCTGTATGCTAATTCATTCTTTTTTTCGTTCTAGCGGCGAATGAAATCGCTTAACAGGTCAGCAAGTGTGTTGTACCAATGAAGAAGTGCTTTTTCGACCGACGTTTTCTAACTCCGCTTCTGCAGCATCTTTTGCCTGAGCGGCGTAATAATTGAATAGAGAAATAAGGAAATAAAGAAAGCTCGCCTGATTGGCTGAATACCTTCGAGCGAAAAGCACTTAGTCGTGCGGTGGTGACCCCTCCCTAGTCAAAAATTAAAAAAAAATGCTACTAAGGAGGTCGTCGCACGTTTTTGAGTACCCATGAAAGCGACACTTGAATAAAGCTGAAAGATCAGCTTCCAAGTGCCAATAAAGTTACTTTCGCTTAGTAGGGTGAGTAAAAAATAGACAGGCAAAAACAAAAGACACAAAAATTTGGTTTTCTGGTTAGCTCATTTTGTTAATTACTCTCTTCACTTTTTATACTGGCCCCGTAATAGAGAAAAGCTTATTACTAAAACGAGAAGGAATAACTTGGCTCACACAATGGCTCCGAAAAGACAGTTATAGGGTTAAGTGAAGACGCAAGCACTGACAATTGAAGAAAGTCTCTAGGTCGTGTGTGCTCCTTTTGCGGCCGTGTTCACCGAGGGCTATTTTCTTCGATGACAAATACTGTCGTTCATATAACTGCAGTGAGACGCTACAAGACAGAGAACGAGCATGATATACTTAAATGATCTGTCTTCCATTCTATCCCTATTGAAACGTTCCGTATGACATTCCAATAATTCCATATGTTCCATACGGAATCCATATGTCTTCCGTATATTTTTCCGTATGCTTCCGTAAGATTCTTACGGAAACAAAAGGAATTATTGGAAACGCCGTACGGAACGTTTCAATAGGGATATCTCTCGTTTCACCCTTTTAACACTTCCACGAGTGCTAGGGTAGCAAAGGCAACGTGCGCCTCGTTAACGTTACCGTCTTTCCATCCTTCCTTCTGTCTTGCTTAGTAGTTGTTTGAACGCTGTTTGGGTAAGTTGGCTAGGGAGGGAATATTCAGAGTGGCTCACCATATGGTAATCCGGTAGCAAATTGGGTGATTTGGAATGTACTACTCATGACGGTCTACGTAAACAAGACACAGGAATAAAATGATGAAGACGACGCAGACTTGGTAGGAAACTAGGTGAGTTCTTCTAGTCGTGTGTCCTTCTTTGCGCCGGCAACCATGAGGATCTTCGAATTGGCCAAATCTGCTATATCAGCACTTGTCTAGTCTTCATTCCTATAGTCATGTGCCCTGTTTGCGCTGGCTATCATGACCGCTATATAGACCTTCTCAATCGAACTTTCATGATAGACAACCACTAATGTAGCACCGGGAATATAAACAACTGAGTATTGGCTAAGTTGGCATTGATTCACTGGCGCATATAAGCAAACAGCCAATTTAAATTGAGGGCAAAGGAAGACTGGGACAACTTTTTTTTTTCGTTGACTGTCAGCGGTACTGTCATGCGAAAGTCTTCCCATGTCCTCGTCCTAAATGCGCTGCTTGCTTATCCTTGCCATGGATGTGAAGGATTGAAGATGGATATTCAAGGTGCCACATTTTCCAGGTGTCTATATCCCGGGTACCCAGGCTTCCTTTGTTTGCCACATGAGAGACAACACAAAATATAAACCATTGGTGAACGCCAGCTCGGAGGCCTGCAGGCTGATATCAAAGTGCTGATAGCCAGCTTTGGTGTCTGTGATTAAATCGAAATGTTAGCGCGATTCCACGTTCGCTTCGCTGTTCTGCCGAAATTCGAATAATTCTTTAATAACCACAGCATCACAACGTCACGTTTTTGCAAATTATTGATCGTCATACTAAGACATTGCTTCCTGTCGTAACGTTCAGAAAGAGCAGCCCAAGGAGAGGAAGTGATAGATTTCGCAGGTAGGTATATAATAATAATGTGGCAACGTTACGCTGTATTTGTAAACCTGCAAATACACAAAATATTGAACGAAGGGTGTTCGTTTTTATGATATCCCCAGGCAACAAAACTTTTTGTTAATGTGTTTTTTCCACATTTTACATATTTAGCCCCGACACTTTTCTTTACTATCTTTCCTATTTTCTTTACACTGAGGTCTGAACAGTAGCTAGATGGTTGTCGACAATATCAGCTGGCTTTTGGGAAAATGTACTTGTGAGTAAGGTCCCTCCGGCAGGTTTCTTACGCATCGCCAATTTGTAATTTCAAGCTTCAGGTGCTGCGGTGATGGGAAAAAGTTTTGGTGAGAGAACGAAGACATAAAAAGAATTTCACAGTTTAGTTCCGTGAGCACCCTTTCCCTTCAGCATCAGAAAAGTAGTGCCGTGAAGAAGTGATTTCGTACGATGCTCGTCTTTCCAATATTTACCGAAAAATGCAGGTCAACGATAATAATTACACGGTTGTCATGTGAAAGTTTATGAGTCAGGTTTGCATGCTGTCTACTCGCTTGAATTGAATTTTACAGAAATCGCTACAGTGACACAAACTTTAATTATTTCGATGAAAAAGAGCTCACAACTAAAGAATGCTCAAAGCCTTCCCCCCTCCCTCCCTCTCTCCTCCTTTTTTGTGGAAAGTATGATCGTATAAGGTTAGTTGTGATGTTTGACATTAAAAACTAACCTAATGCGATAATGGCATTAATGCAGAACTCGCGGCTCTGCGCAGTTCACTTGAATTCATTGATTCTGAAAAACCAAGTAAATTGGCTACGTTTTCTGACTAAAACCTGACGTTACAGTGCCTGCGGTCAGTTCTCCGACGCAGATGTCACGAACAGTTGACGTATAAAACCGTCAAACTTCACCACCACGTAATACAAAAAGGCCAAAATATTGACTTTCAGTGGTTACCTGGCCATTGTAGTATCAGTGGAAATGATTCCGGAGATAACGCTGCTCGCGCATAACATCAGGAAACAAACATCCTTCCAATTCCGCTTTCAAGGATAGACGCGGCGAGGCAGATTCGACAACTTGCCCACAGTCTCACACTGACGTAGTGGAACGCGGCAAACATAAGGCGTACCAGACTGTATCAACTGAACCTTTCACTGCCTTCCGGCCTTCATCGACGTGAAGCATCGCTTCTCTATCACCTTTAGCTGGTAGTTGCTTTTACAAAGGCATATAAACGTTAATCGGAATGACTGACAGCGTGGCATGTGATGTTTGCGGCACCGAAGAAAACATCGAACACTTGCGGTGCCACTGCGCTCGTTTTGACTCGGAGAGACAAGTACTTCCCAACGCATTGCGGCGACTGGATGATCGGCCACTTTCTATGCAGGTGCTACTACAGCACCGTCGACATCTCTCGACGGCCCACAAGGCAGCGAAAGCACTCTTGTGCTTCTCGAGGGCGACGGGCTTGTGCGAACGCCTGACTTGTGTTCAATCCCTCACGCCACAGTGAATTATCGGCCTCTCTTCTTTCTCTTTTTCTTCTTCCCTTCCCTCCTCTCTCTTTCTCATCTTTCCATTACCATTCCCTAATCCCCAGTGTAAGGTAGCCAACCGGAAGTCTTTCTAGTCAACATCCCTGCCTTCTCCTTTTCCGTTTCCTTCCTCTTTTGCATTTATGAAACGGTATTGATGTAAACTAATGTACAAAGCTGCAGCAAAGCCTCTATTCGTAAGAGGTCATAGCGAGCTTTTTTCAAAAAAGCGAGTATTTATTTTTCGGCAGCGTTTGAGTTTGCCGCCATAGCTGCAGCCGCTCCCACACAGCTTGGTAGTTAGCCCTCGCCACGGCATCGCGAACGCCAGACATTTCACTCGCGAAAAGATTTAAAAACAAAAGTTGTTTGCAGCTGAAACTCGCGCTCGTTGCCCCTGGCGGGCGGGCTGTCGCTTAGAGCCGCCTTTCTGAAGAACGCCTGTTTGTTTACAGAAAGGACGCCGCCGGTGGCAGCCCTCCATCCGTCGACACGTGAGTTGAATGAGATGGCAAGATTAAGTGCGCAGCCGCGTCCACCGAGGACAACAAACATCGAGGCTTGGCTGTCAGCAACAGCAGTACCCAGTGCCCAGCAAAAACGAAAGTTTCTTCCGACAAAACATTTTAGTTCCTGAATATAAAAACTCCAAGCAGAATCTCTTTTCGGAGTTTCCTGATTGGAGGTCAAGCATAAAGATTTATATTATGAAACTCCATGGCTGCAGCCTTTACTTGCAGCCTTTACGTTGTGGGGCGGTGTCGGCAGGACGTCTGATAATGTCCCTGGTGGCCTCCAGAGAGCGGTGGAAGAACGAGTGCTTTAGAGTGAAGAAAACCAGTCACTATGTGTTTTGGAATGTCGGTCGAGTCGAAGCACTACGTCGAGGCACGGTCGTGCGTAGCAAGTATAAGGCGGCCTCGCACTGCGTGAACGACCGAGGAGCAGCGTTCTTATGAGGAACGGCGACGAGAGCAGAGACGGGAGTGCGCCCGTCACACACCTTCGCAGAGTGGAATAGACTCCAGTGTTCGTGCTATCACGGCTGCGAAAGTAAAATACGCAAATATACGGCACAGCGTTCCCTATCTCTTTCTGGAGCGTCGATGGAGGGCTACAGGGTTGAAGTTCCTTTGGTACACCTGAGTAAACGGCACTTACAGCTGCCGTCAGATGCCGAGGCGTAGCCGCATGGCACCCAGCACGACGCAGTACAAGCACCCACCCTTCATCAAGTCTAGACTGGTCGCTGCCCAGCGGAGTTTTTAAGGCGATAGACTTAGATGCCTCATAAAACGCGAAAATTGACCGGCGTGCCGCGTCGGCGTCTCCAGTCGGCGGCGTCCACATGAGTGATGCAAAAATCATCATCACGTGATAATGCCACAGTATGCACTTCATCACGACGACAGAGATCACAAAAAAATTGCGAAGTAACTATGGTGTCATCGTGACTTAGAGTGCCGTCATGTGGCGTAAAGTTGCATAATGACGTCATCACATTAAATCGTAGCTTTGTCAAAGGGCGGACGATCACGGAGGCAGTGCGAAACCAGTTGAGGTGCCTTTGATCCTGGAGGTAGTGGAAAACAACTTTAGGTGGAGAAAGTTTCAGGAGGCTGGCGGGACAGGAACAATATTACATCGACTGAGAAGAAGAAAAAGATGGTTTTCGCCTTCCAGTCGTTCTAGGTGAATGCACGAGGAACCCTGAAAGTTTTAAGAAGGAGGAGTAGGGTGGTGTTGACACGCGGATCTATAGCATCGCAAAACATGCCGCCACCTTCCCCGCTCTGTTGCGTTCTTTAAAATAAACTTAAGAAACCTGGGAGCTAGGGCATCCTTAAAAGGCAACTGCTCAGACGTTTGAACTAGGCGGCTTATAGCACAGTCAGTTTTTCTTTGGAAGAGGACAGAGTTGAGTTTCGATCGCGTTTTCTGATTGGCCATAAGCTCATCGTTTTCGATGATACTCCTTCTAAGATTCATTGAAAAATTCAATTTACGCAAGCACTGTAAGCGATCCTCTATAATTTACATTTCCGCTTGTACACATGAGGGCCATGTTTGTGCATTCACGTGTTATAATGATGGAATGTGGATTTACAAACAGGCGTGAAACAATAAATTACCACCCACATAAGAATAAATGAGCTATCTCTCTTTAGATCTCTTTTAATATCGCTCATAAAAGAGAGTGTGCCTGTGAGTTTACTAGGAAACCTCGCAGGTGGCGCTAAAGCATAGGGACTCTGAAATTAAAAAGAAGAAGAAATAACATTGTAAAGTGCCGCCGTACGCGGTCTGATACATTTCGTATTATTTTTCACTTAGGTTCCGGCTTAATGCCACATGATGTAGCTTTCCCTTCGATCAATGCACACGCTGCCCACGTGATTACTCCTCTGTGACCCCTGGGTAGCCTCATCTTTCATACGGTTCGGAACATGGTGCTGCTTTTACGGCCATTGTAGAAAACGAACATTTTATGTATGCGTAGTAGAACTGTACATGCAGGTTGTTGTGAGTGCATCTAGGCTTACCAGAAAAGAGCTCAGTGCGAAGCTCTGGTTTATTTTTTCTTTCTTCAGATTTCTGCAGTAGCGCTATGATCACATTTTATTGATGGCCACCTGCTACGCTATACAGAGTAAGCTATTTAATGAACAAAGAAAAATGTCACTTCCGGCGTTCCGGAAGCGGCTTTCTGTGTCCTGCGTTATTTGCTCTTCTTGACCTTCTCAGTGCAGAGTCGTTAGGAGCGACTACTGTGCGTTTTATTCGCATCACGTAGAGAAAAAATACTGGAGTGGGTACTATTTTAGAAGTATTGCTGCCCGGCCGTATACCCCTGAGATGTATAAAACGCAATAATGTCCAAGAAATCTGGGCCTCTGCTCTGATGTCTGCACAAGCAAACAGTGGACAGAACGGAGCATTTATTGCTAGCAGTGAAGGCTTTCGGTTCTTTTAAAGGAGCCTTAAGAGGTCAGAATGCTTCAAAGCATCTAAATGACATAACGCCTCAGTACAGCCTTTCACAGCCTTGTCATACGATGAGTTAACAAATTCAAAGGGCACTGGCAACAATCCCAGTTCGATTTACTGTCAGTTTTTTTATTCGTTCCGCCGTATAGTTAGTATGCTTCTGAACAAACATCTTCGCACGTTGGTCACAAGGCCTATAGCACACACAACGGAATTCACAGAATTCGCCACTAGCAATTTACCAAGAAGGCTTAGCTTCCGAAGTATTTCGCAGTGCTTTTGTGAGATCGTGGTGAAATCGAGTGAAGTACGTTTGTCTAACTCTCTCAGCTAGCCAGTCTCCTCGGTTCACTGGCTTGCTTCTTCGTCCACGTGTCCTACTATTGACTCCGAGCACTCTTCGGAGATTCTATTTCGTGGTTTAGAAGTTCTCCTCACAATAGAATAAGCAACTTTGTGCTTATTGCTTGCTGCGGCAAAAGTAGTGTACATTTACCACGTTCCCCTTTCAAAGAGGAAATCGGATTATCTGCTCCAGACCTCTGAAATGCGATTCGGTTGTGTGTACAGCTCTACACACAACACAACAGACGTAGTTCTTCGTGTGGCAAATGGAAGTGCGCCCTTGGGACTTCGCTTCCACTTTCCCGCCCTACATTTATCGGTTGCTAAAGAAAATGTGCAATACCTTAACTTCGTGATTGTAAAAAATGATCAGTTTTGATCAACGTTCGTGACCACAGTAAAACTTCGCCGTGTTCAAGGTGAAGGAAAGCAAGGAGCTCTGACAAAAATATAATGATGCAGTTCACCTGAAATGATTGCGAGCGTTTTTTCAAGAGTTGTTTTCGAAATACGTTTGTGGTATTTCTAAAGAAAATAAGAACGTGGCATTAGACACAGAGAACGTTGTCTGAACGACGCGTATTTTACTTCTTTCCGACATCCAGATAAGGGCTGATTTATCATTTCTCACAAATCATTGTTTTCTTCGTCTTATGTGTATCACCGTATGTAGTAAATCATCCCAGTAGTTCTTGAAAAAAGCACTTCCTGTCAATGAATTGCGTCAATTTATTTTGTTGTTATCATTAGAACAACAGCGGTTGCGTCTTTTGTTGCCGGAATATGCACGACCTTATACGCAGTCTACAGCAGCCAGAAAAAAAATGAAACAATCTATTCAGAGGACCGCACGTGGTTGCACACAAAACTAAGCGCTTCAGTGGCCCTCGTATGTGGCAGCATCGTGAGGTAAATGGTACATATAAATAGGTTTTTTGAACTTTTATGATAGGCATCTGTTTAATTTTGAAGTGCAAACAAAACGTGTTCACATTAAACAAACTTTGCACGTAGCGTTCTCACTGCGAAGTAAGAACTTAATATATGTCATCATGCCTAAATACTCGCACGTTCACTGCAGTTGCCGACACATAGAGCTGGAGACAGCATTGCAAGCGTTGAATTAAGCACTCAACACATTTTACGTATAAGCGCCTTTTATATTACTTACATGTTTGTGAGACGCTGCGTGGGCCACGTGTCGAATACTCTCTACTATCGAGGCGCCCCTGTAATTTTGTTATTGCGTGAGAGTAATATTTAATAAGCAATTTTTCATAACGTTCGCTTGAAGCTTTGGCAGCCAAAAAGTTATTGATGGTATATGAGGTGACAGCGGTTAGGAGGGGCAGTTCAGAACGAAAAAAAAAGTTAGACGAGACTCCTCCTACTTTGTAAAGCCGTTTAAGAAAACCCTATTATTTCAGATGAAAATAAACTAGCCAAACTTCCAGCGAATAACGTTTTGTTTTGCAAACAGTTCAAAGCAGGCAATGTGGCAAGTATTACTACTACAGGTGTGTGAAAAAGAACTTTGCGTAGAGCAAAGACCGCTCGGAGAGAGATGTTATTTTTGCAATTCTTTTAAACAACAACCATTGCAGGCACCACAACTGAAAAAAATACGGTACGTCGTCCCCTATGCCAGCTCTATTTCCTAGTATCAATATTTGTTTTCGAGATGGTTGGGGACAGAAGTGCAACTTTGCCCTTGGAATTACTTGAGGCTTCTTCGTAACAAAGGCCGGTATGATGTATGGACCGCACCGATATCTTGCGGCTCCAAAACACTGAACATGGAGAGCCCCAAAGATAAAAGAAATCGACCGACCTCATGTCCAAGCTCTTCTATCAATCTATCACTACCCCTAGTACGCCAGGATCTAAACAGACAGGCTCACTTCGAGCAGTCATACTTCACACAAAAGTTTGTCAGACCGTAGCTTAGCGTGAATACGCCTCTTATATCCGGCAATTACTAGTTCCCATACATTTTAGTTATACATATCTCTAGTAGCGGAACCAAGGTATTTAATAACAATGGTTCGGCTTTTACGTCCCAAAACCACAGTATGATAAGGATAGACGTCGTTGTGGCACGCTCCGGAAATTTCGGCCGTCTGTTATTTTTAACGTGTGTCTTAATGTAAGCACCCGGGCCTTTACCATTCATCCTTCCGCGAAGTGTGATCATCGTGGCCGGGATTCGATGTCGCTACCTTCGGGTCAGCAGTCGAGCTCGAGCATCATAGCCATTGTACCAGCACGGTGGATCAACCGAAGCATTTATTGCGTAGTCATGGTGATGTTTCAGTGACCGTATAGTGGGAATTTATTTAGTGTCAACCACTTAACATAAGGTGTATTTGCATGTCACAACACCGCATAATACAGGGATTTCATCGGTTTTGCATGCTGCCCGTTGGCTCTTACAAAATGCAGTCGCAAACATACACCTTAACTAAACCGGAAACTAAGCTTTTTCACGTATTTCTTGAGAAGGGCAATAATGAAGTGCGCTGAAAAATTAGGTGCCTTATGGCCCATAGGCTCTCGGAGAGCTCTTCATTGGGGAGGAGTCTCAACGCAGCGCCACCCCTCCCCTCCCTGGACCAATCCAGCGCGATTAAGACGAAGACAGGAGACACATGTAAACACCGACGAGCACCGACTCTTGACCGGCAGGTAGATACCGCGATCAAGTTTGCACATGCCAAGGCCCAATCAGTGCAGAAAGTTCCACCAAGAAAAGGGTCCAATGTAGAAGTACGACGTATGTACCGATGAAGAAGTATGTACCTTGACTCGTCCGCGCATTACCAACTCGCACAAGTCAGGATATTATTGGGACAGATTCAGCCCTCAGCACCGTTGGTCAGGTTCGAAAGACTACAAGCTTCATAGTGGACGCAAAAATGAAACTGAAGCGATTACGTGTTTCTCACAACGGCTTGCTTTTGGTCCACGGCTTTGCGAGGTTAAAGGAGGGGGGGGGGGCAAACTGTCCGTAGAATGCAATGTCAGTGGCCCTCGGCCACCATTGTCGTCGAAAACCTGCGTCGCTAAAACCCTTCACGTTACACAATGACGGGGCAGATCCGAGAGAGGAAATGAATGGGGCAGGCTTGGCGCCCTCCCTTAGGTAATTGTGGGTAGGGGGAGGGGCAGACGTATGCACGCCTATGATGTAACCTACACCATGCGCATAGGATACCGGAGCAGTTCACAAGCTTTTACAGCGAAACCTGTTATGAGATCATTTCACCGGCCGTTTTTGGCGCCGTAGTTGTCCGACGCCGCCGCCGCCGCTGGTGTCCGTAACCAGTATCGCTCGAAATAAGAAAAAAAAACGAAATAAGAAAAAAATGCCAGGATGGTACGAGGTTCGAACCTGGGCCCTCTGCGTGGGAGCCCAGTATTCAACCTCTGAGCCATGCCGGTGCTTGAAACTGCTATGCAAAAAGGTCCTATACAGGCTTCATGTCGGGAAGGAACCACATTAGCATATGCAATATAGCGTGGTAGAAGAGTAAAATAAGCACCAAGCGTCGCACAACGCGAATTCTGTAACCAGTCTTCACACAATGCGAATTGCGCAACGAGTAGGTTGTTGAATGCTTCCAACCCATTACAAAGGGCTCTGCCATAATTCTTCATCGTCATCAGGCACAGCATCAACAAAGTGCGCATAATGCCTTACATGGGTTTAGCAGGTACCAACGCTCTCCGTAGAATGACGAAAAATGGCACAGTGCCTGCTGCCCTACTTCTCAAAAATTACAATGATTTATAGCGTAGTGGGTACCTCGCAAATGCACTTGTATTGGTTGCCAAGGAAGCCCATAAGCGCGTGATCCACTTCCTCGGGGCCTCAGTAAAATTACATTGATTTATAGCGTAGTGGGTTCCTCGCAAGTGCACTTGTATTGGTTGCCAAGGAAGCCCATAAGCGCGTGATCCATTTCCTTGGGGTCTCAGTAAAGTTCTTCGCCCCCCCCCCCCCCCCCGTCTCTCTCCCACGTCAATGTATGTTATACAGCATGACGGGAGAGGGAAATAGCGACCGGGCGTCTCCCAATGCAAATTACATAACTGGTGGGCCGTTTAAAGATTCCAATCCATTACAAAGGACTGAGCCATAATTCTTCATCGTCATCAGTTGTCGCGTCAACAAAGTGCACATAATGCCTTATAGACGCGTAGCTTGTGCCTCGCTTCTCCGCAGAATGACGAATAATGACTTAGTAGGTGCTTCCCAACTTCACAAAAATTGTGATTTATGGCGTAGTGGGTACCTTTCTAGTGCACTTGTATTGTAGCCCCAAGAGAGCTTAAGGGGCTCTAGAAACGCCGCTCTTCCAGCTTTCGCTGTGACTGTGCTGCGGTTTCAGCGCAGGCCTGGCGTTTTTTTTTTTCTTTTTCTTGCTCCCAGGGCCTGTTTACTCAGATACAACACAGCCGCTACATGAGAAACCTTTCCAGTTCCAAGCTCCTTTAAAAACCTCGTTGCTTTTCTGAAACTGCGGTGGGGTTCGATAACATAGCACAAGGCCCGTTGAAATGCATCTGAGGGGAAGCCAAATGTTCAGTGACCTTTACTTAGGTACAGAAAAACATGTTTCCGTTTTCAGCTGCACAAAGAGCCCACGTGCGCTTCCTGTTCGGGCCTAAACAAGCCGATTCGGACGTCAAAGAAATTTTCGAAAGGATGTGTTGATGTTTTCTGACAGAATCTTTCCTCCATTGAAACGTGCGATAAGGGAAAGCGGATCAAGGTGAGTTTCAGTTTCCGGGCGCTATATCGTTTCTTCTGTTGGGTTGATTTAGTTGTGTTTACCAAGGTAACGGAGGCCCTGAAAAAAATTTTCTGTTTGTTTTATCTTTCGCACGACCAGAGGAAAACATTGGAGAGAGAGATAGCAGTAAATAAAAGGACACCCATCGATGACGTCATAGCATTGGAAAAACGGGACGAGAGAGGCGACAGGACTTGCGCTACTTCACGTTCTGCCTTTGCAGTTCTATAGTGTCCTTTATAACAAAGACCCAGCTAGCCCAATAATATGTACTCCTAAACGAAGACCACCTAACCGAAACGTGGAAGGCAAAGGTCGCCCTCGAGCACTTGGAAGATCAGCGACAACTCGTCGCCCGGGCGAAGAGCGCGGTCGAAGCCAGAGGGTTCCTGGAATGGAGAGCCCTCCCTCTTCAAGGTAATACCGGGCATTGCTCGCACCGCTGTTTCGGCAAAGAAACGCTGATTTCTTCTTCTCGGAAAAGATAGCCCTGATTCAAGGGAACAGTGGCCTGAAATGTATAAAGTGGACAATTTTCGGTCCACGGGCTTCCTTTGTTTGTGTTGGCGCACCTGCGCGATTTGAGCGATTATTTTGCCCCGGGTATTGATTTCGGCACACGTGTCGCTGCCAGCACAAGTAATTCCAACAGGAGATTAATTGATGCGCAATGCTTGCTCGCACAGAACCTATCAAAGGTACATTCAGTAAGAGGAATAATCGCAAGCCAAATAAAATTTGATGATGATGATGATGATGATGACCTCTTACTAGTGGTGCTTACCCACAAAGAGGGATGGGCCAAGAACCGGGTGGCAGGATCTTTTAGGTAAATACTTGTTAGGCTAAACATAAACGTTGTAATTTTAGACTAAAAGAGAGAGAAAAAAAAACATAGCTAATATTTTAACATTCTTCAGAGCATACAGTCAGACTATCAGGTGTGATGTTTGATGGATGTAACAACGGTTGGAATTAGTAATGAAAATAAGCCAACATAAACTCGCATGGTAACCTTTTTGTTTCCTGTATGTAACTAAACACTGCAGAGTGGACCTCCCTGTGGTAAATTTCCGTTGATGGCTGCTTTTCGGGTTTTTCTTCCTTCATCTGTGTCTCAATTGGCTCTACACAGAGCATCGAAGTTTAAATTGCTTGGGAACTGGTACAGCACATTGGAAGCTCGTTCCGCATATGCAAAATATTCCGCTACAGTGATGTTTATTAACGCCTAAAAGGTACTAAATATTTAAGTTTTGTCAACAAAATTTGTGTTAACAAAGTTGGTTGCCTACGCTCACTTCTTCGTTGTTCCGGTCCTGTGAGCACTGACAAGCAAGGCAGCAAAGCGAGCAGCTGGCCTACATGTTTTGCGCACTAATCTTTCTTCTCCTATATATTCCCCGAGGCACCGCCTTTTCTGACTTTCTTTAACGTCTTGCACAGCTGTCGCCTCTTGTTTCTGCAGAGACGCCCATTTAGACAGACTGCTCCGTCGAGTCAGCAGAGCATCAAGTTACGCCCGCGAGTGAGAGCTTCCGCTACTAGCTCTTTTTCTTATACCCTTGTAAAAAGAACCAGCGTTGGTGATGCGCGAATTCGTTTGCCTTTTGTTTGTTTTTTGTTTTGGCCACCGGCAATGGTCCTTGTGGTTTTCTATTTTTCCTCCATAGTCCAACCGACTCAGCAGTTCTACTAAAGCACCTAGTCTTGTGTTGGAGTGAATTGAACGCTAGGCCAATGCGAAATGTTGTGTAGTTGACTAACGTGTTTGTTTTGTCATTACTATTTATTTTATGCGACTATTCTGCCTACTGATGTTAATCTGTGCGCACACGTGCGTATGATGTCACTGAACTCGTGGTTCGACTATTGCTAGCTTATGATGATTGTTAATCAGAAGCTACATGCATTGAATAATTACAGGTTTAAAAATACCTAATTGCATGGTTTACGTAAGTTAGGCATATCGATAGGGTGTTTGTAATTAGAAAAAAAAAAGAATGTGTAGTGGAGCAGATGCACGACCGAGTATGCGCCTGTGAAGGAGGACGAGAAACGACCCGCGTTCTGATTGCGCGAGAGCCTGTGCCGCCTTTTGCCAGCCTTGCACTGTGTCAGCGTACGGTCCCTTTTCGTCGCGACTTCATTACACCAATAAACCTCATCACATTTGGTGGAGGTGCTGGGTAAGACCCCGGAACTGCAGGGAGGGCCCCACAAATTTCGGTGCGTATGGCCTGCTGCAGTGTCGGGGGCAGGCTTGCGGTGGGCGCGTCGCTATGAGGCAGCAGGGAGAGCTGTCGGGCCACTTCCTCTCTGATAAAGTCCTTGATCTGGTCTGTAAGGGTGCCCTGGCAAACGTTGCCGTTTGCTACTGCGAAGGCCGAGATCGAATCTGGTGGTGGGAGACTTTGCCGGGCGATGGACCGCTGACGGCGCAATTCGTCAAAGCTCTGGCACAGGCTTACGAGCACTGCCACAGTGGTCGGGCTTTTCGCCAGCAACATCTGGAATGCGCCATCTTCGATACCCTTGAGGATGTGTCTGATCTTCTCGTCTTCCGGCATAGATGGGTTAACCCGCCTGCAGAGGTCCAGCACATCCTCAATGTAACTGGGAAATGTCTCGCCAGGCTGCTGTGCTCGGTGGCGGAGACGCTGGTCAGCGCGGAGCTTGCGCACCTCTGGTCGGCCGAATGCTTCGGTGATGAGAGTCTTGAAGGCTGACCAGTCGGCGATGGCGGATTCGCGGTTGGTGAACCAAAGTTTAGCGACGTCAGCCAAGTAAAAGATAACGTAGCCGAGCTTAGAGTCGTCATCCCACTTGTTGCTAGCGCTCACGCGTTCGTACAAGGAGAGCCAGTCTTCGACGTCGTGCTCACCACTTCCGCTGAAGATGGGCGGGTCTCGTTGACGGGTAGAGCCGGGGCAGGGGGTCGGGACAGCCGGTGGTGCTGGCTGGGCAGTGGACTGCGTCAGTCATGTTGTCCGGTGGTCGCTCGGCCAACTTGCGAGAGCGGAGCTCCAGGTCTGGTTGGGAATCTCAGCAACCTCCACCAAATGTGATGACGCATTTCGCCAGTTGCGCCGCCTGTTGACCTCACCACCTATCCTTCGTCACTACGACCCCACCGCTCCCACAGAAATTCACACCGATGCAAGTGGCGTCGGTCTTGGCGCTGTTTTGGCACAACGCAAAGGCACCCAAGGTGAATACGTTGTCGCTTATGCAAGTCGCGCTCTAAAGAAGGCTGAATTAAACTATTCCGTGACAGAGAAGGAGTGCTTGGCGATCATCTGGGCATTGACGAAGTTTCGCCCGTATCTTTACGGCCGTCCTTTCGACGTGGTTACAGACCACCACGCCCTATGTTGGCTTTCCACCTTGAAAGACCCGTCGGGACGCCTGGGCCGTTGGGCACTTCGGTTGCAGGAATACGATATTCGTGTCGTCTATCGTTCCGGCCGCAAGCATGCGGATGCTGATGCACTCTCCCGCTCGCCAATAACCCCAGATGTGGCTTCTCTGTCGCCCCACGTTACCACCTTGTCACCACTCAGCACCAATGACATGCTTTCGGAGCAGCGTAAAGACCCACACCTTGCCTTGTTGCTCGACTACCTTACCGATCCGTCTGCTGTCCCTTCGACGAGAGCGCTACGCCGTCAAGCAGTCCACTTTTCCGTGCGAGACAACATTCTGTACCGCCGCAACTACATGCCAGATGGTCGGAAGTGGCTCCTGCTGTCCCTAGCCATATGCGCTCTGACATCTGCTTGAATTTCCACGCGGATCCCCAAAGTGCTCACAACGGCGCCCTGAAAACCTACGAAGGCTGCGTCAGCGATATTACTGGCGAGGAATGTATCGCTTTGTGCAGAAATACGTTCAGTCTTGCCCTACATGCCAACAAAGCAAGACACCTCCGCGACACCTTACTGGCACGTTGCAGCCGCTCCCGTGCCCGGCTCGCCCATTTGACCGCGTGGGTATCGACCTCTACGGCCCCCTCCCGTATAGTGGCTCTGGAAACCGGTGGATTATTGTCGGCGTCGATCATCTGACGCGCTACGCTGAGACTGCAGCTCTCCCGGCAGCGACCGCCCGCGAAGTTGCACTCTTCATTCTTCGCAGCTTCATTCTACGCCACGGTGCTCCGCGGGAACTACTCAGTGATAGGGGTCGCGTGTTCCTGTCGGAGGTCATCCAAGCCCCCTCGCTGAATGCAACATCGTTCACCGGAAATCCACCGCCTACCATCCACAGACAAATGGTCTCACCGAACGGTTCACCGCACACTCGGCGACATGTTGAGGATGTATACATCCTCAGACCACACCAACTGGGACACTGTACTACCTTTTGTTACGTTCGCTTACAACACCGCGACGCAAGCGACTACCGGCTTTTCCCCGTTCTTTCTGTTGTACGGCCGCGAACCTTCCCCACCCACTGGACACCATACTCCCGTACCGACCTGATGCCTCTGAGTGCACTCCAGTTTCTGAAGTCGCCAGATACGCCGAAGACTGCCGTCAGTTGGCTCGTTCCCTGACAGGGGAAGCACAAGGTCGACAAAAGACGCGACATGGACGACGTTCATCACCCAGCGCCTACGTTTTCTCCTGGCTCCCTTGTTTGGCTTTGGGTACCCCCACCACGTCCCCTGGCCTTTCCTCTAAACTTCTGGCGCGGTACCATGGTCCCTACCGTATCATTCGTGCCACCTCGCCGGTGAACTACCTCGTCGAGCCCTCACACAATCGCCAGATTTGCGCTGTCGAGGACGCGAGACCGTACACGTTGACCGTCTCAAGCCCTACTACGACCCCCTCATTCTACGTGCTCCCTGAGTCGCCAGGATGGCTACGCTTCACCCCGGGGGTATTGTAGTGGAGCAGATGCACGACCGAGTATGCGCCTGTGAAGGAGGACGAGAAACGACCCGCGTTCTGATTGCGCGAGAGCCTGTGCCGCCTTTTGCCAGCCTTGCACTGTGTCAGCGTACGGTCCCTTTTCGTCGCGACTTCATTACACCAATAAACCTCATCACAAATGATCATTGTATCCTATGTACTGTACCCCGGAAAAGCGGGAACTAATTTGTGGGGCTTTACGTGCTAAAGTCACGTTACAATCATGAAAACAAGCCGCACTGAGGGACTTCAGAATTATTTTGACCAACTTGGGCACTTAACGTGCACCTCAATGTAAATACGCTTAGAGCAATAAGCAGTTCCTAACAATGCGTCAACACGTTTCAATGTTCCATTGCCGGCCTCTAACAAAATAATTTATCACTTGAGCGTTAGCACCGTGAAACGGCAAAGAAAAAATACTTAGCTAGAGCTATGACAGCCTCCTTAGGTCCGTATTAAGGAAACTCTGTGCACCGAGACACTCCTCAATATAGAAAACCGCGTTACAGAAACCTTATGTCAGCGACCTGTTCCACTCCAGTTTGAAACTTTAGGGAACACAAGCCCTCGAATTTCATATACTTATCATGTATTTCTGTAGTACTGAGAACGCAATATTTTCTCCTAACCTGTGACCTGCAATACTCTCACTGTGGTCAACGAGAAGCACAGAAGCACTTTCTGTTTTATTAAATGTATACAATTACCTGTACCACATAAGACAATATTTCGCAGATAAAGCTTGAGCGCCAATATACCGACGTTGGAATAGATGTGAAAGGCAATTTCCGTTCCAGTCTTACCGTATTACTGAAGGGAAGACGCTAAACGACTTGTGCATGGGAAAACTGATATTCGCTGGTAGAATAAAAAACGCATATAATGTTCCATAGAAATATCGTCCCCAGCTCTTCGGTTACCACAATCCCTCAGTAGCTAAACGAGCCCCCACTCGGAGGTAGACTCTTGCCATTATCTACACCGACCCTTCCGCCTTTCTTCAATCAAAGGGTACCACTACAGGGGCGTGCTCAAAGCTGAGAGGTTAAAAGACTGACTTATTTTGTACTTTGTATCTAGCCGCCTTATATAGGACACCCTCCACCTTTGCGGAGCCAAATCAATAATTGTTTTGAACTTTGTTTTCGGTAAGAAGAGCCACTTTCAAGGTTCAGATCAATAAGTAGACAACGACTAGTGCTCAGTTCAAACATTTCTTTCTAAGCTTGCAACATTAAACATTGACAGTGAATAAAACCAACCACGAACACAGATAATCATCCCTTCGCCATACCCTCGATCCGGCTAAGTGACATTCACAATATCCGTATTGAAACTTCCGCACACGGAAATGGGCAAGACAAGACGAACGGCTGACACATGGTTTCATGCCATTGTTACAAGACCTGTCTCGAGGCTTTGGGGTAATTCGAAAAAAAATTAACAAAACCTATTCGTTTAAAGTGAAGTTATCATTTTCTTGCGCCGAGAAATCGGCGATGTCTGCTGCAAGCCCGAATAAATATTATTTCAAGTAAAAGGATTTAGGATTTTTGAGCTTCGTAATGGAGCACTTCATTTTTATTAATATTATCACAATATATATGTAACACAGAAAAGGTCAGAGAGTAAAAACTGTTGGAGGGATCAACCTTCTCTTAATACACTCACGGAAATTCGATAGGAAAGGCAGCCGTAATACTGCCTTCTTTTTCTTCATGAACGAAGCAATAATTCTTTTCGTGGCGACATGGAAACGCAATTTCCGGCACGCGTGTCTATAAAAACCATTTATCGGAGTGGGGCAGTACGCGTACGGAAGTTTCATAAGCCGCCGTGGTCCCCAGCTTGCACGTTCGCTTATATAGATATCACTCCTATTTTACATGTCTTGTTTATCTGCCCATATAAAGATACGGAACCGTTGGTTGAGTGTTTGATGATCTTTTAACATCCCAAAAGGACTCAAATTATTGTACACGCTGTAGTGGAGGTCGAGGGATAATTTCGACCACCAGAGTTTCTTTGTGTACTGCGGTACCCGCTCCGGATGCTTTCGGACCAACTGGACTCCAGACCATTTTCTGTAGACAAGAGTCTAGGAGCTTGGATATGGGCTTTGAGAGCGCAGAAGGCAACTAAAACGCCACTGATGTACCTGAAATCAACAAGTCTCAGCGCACGCCTGTAGACTGGATCTGCTCCTCCAAGTGTGCTCGTGATTGTGTCCATCCCTCCTCTCTTTTCTTCCTCTGTCTCTCTTTTCGCCCTTCTCTCCTTTTCCTAATGCAGGGTAGCAACCCGGACGTGCGTAAGATTAACCTCCCTTTCTTTCATTGCTTCTCTCTCTCTGTATTGTGTGCTGAAATGTATGCAATGCAAAGAAGGGTGGGCACCTTTATTTTCATTGCAAGCAGTGTAAATGCACTCCACTCTTTTATAACACCGCTTTTAGATGCGAAGCAGCTTTTGCACTGGGCTGTGTCCGTAGTTTCATTGGCGACCGTCCGCTTTCTACCACCTAGCATAGCCATCTGAGCGCGCGCTCGCGCCAACGAGAACACTTCTTCCTCTTGTTCTTCGACCGCCTTGATGATACGTGCAGAGCACTTTAGGGGCCCGGGATGCCGTATGCTGTCCTAGCTTGGCGTAACGCAGACAAAGCCATGTGTGCTGGCACGTGCTAGCGCGTCCAGGCCTTTGTAAGGGGCTGGGTAAGACGCCGTGCCCTCTCCCCCTTACACTCTCTCAGCAATCACGTGATGGCGTCGGCGAACGAGATTCTGCAGACGCGCGATGAACCCGCGTGGCGTACTCCAACAAGAGTTCGGGACGAGTAACAGCAACAGCAGCTACAGTGAATTCATGGTGTGCTCCACTTGCAAGGACGCGTTAACATCGCGCAAGGTGCCCGTGATGAACGGAACTTTAAGTCGACCCATGCGCTGCTTCGCATCCCCACATGGTTCCCTTTAGTGGGAGATAGTGTAATTTTTTGAAACGGGCGCATCATTACCTTGCACGTAAAATCATTGAAGCATATTTCGCGAAATTTGAAGGAAGTAAGTGTGTCAGTACTCCATCCCTATCACTATTGAAAAAGACAAGTTGATTTCTTGTCAGGTTTCGTCTGATTTTTCAACGATGGGCGCATGCATGTCTATGTCACACTTTTGTGATTAAACATTTAACTGAAAGTCATGTATTGCTTTCATGTGTCTCTTCTCGTCCTGCAGTTTCCTTGCTATGAACCAACTAAAGTATAGAACTTTAGAAGTCCAAGGCATTTCTTCCTGCAGGCCGGGTGCATGCGCTGTGTCCTTGTCCTCTTACTCGTCTGTTGCCTGTTTTTTGCGCTGAACTACGTTATGACTGACTCGTTCCAACTCGCCCAACAAGCAACGTTGCATACAAACCTCTACCAATGGGCGTGCACTCCAGCTGACGTCATGAGCCGGACTGCCAGTGACTCCGCCTTTGTAGAGCAATTGTCGAGTGCATGAGCGCGACTACCTCTTCAGTAGCTGAGGCGATCGGTTGCCGCGCTTCGGTCGAGCGGCTGGGGCCTCTCCGGAGTTTTCCAGTTGTATCCGACTATAGTCAGTTCCAACACTCTTCTTTCTCCCCATACTCTCAATAAATTACACTGACGCTCTCAGTCGATTGCAGGTTCGACCAATCGCTTTCCGAGTAACTCGGTCGCGCGACCGTTGCTAGTCGCTGGGTGAACGAGCCTTAAGACATTGACGTCGGGTCGCATAATGTGGAGAGAGGCTCGCGGCGTAGGATGACATACGAGAGGCGCAAGCGAAGGATATCAGGCCCAAGCGTGACGGAGGTATATCGACAAAAAGAAATTGATCGACCTCGTCCACACGCTCTTCCATCAACCTGTCGTCGAGGAGAGCATGCCACATCCCACGCCGCGAGCTCCTGCTCTCGCGCAATCAATCACACTTTACCCTTAAGTTATGCGCCCATTGTTTTACCTAATATTGATGGCTCACGGAGTGCGAGTCGCTACCGTAAGCCTTGAATGAAAGATTTTATTTCAACATTTACGGCCTGCATTTGGCAAAAAAATCTGAGAAGCTGGAAGTGAATGTTATCCTCAGGCGTCTGGTAGTGGCCTTCGCACGAAGACGTCTGGTAGTGGCCTTCGTCTGGTAGTGGCCTTCGCACGTGGTGTATTTCTTGGGTTAACTTTCTGCTTCGTCGCACAGCCTACACGGATCTCGGGTCACGCAGAAAGGAGTGCGTGGTTCAGATCTGCACCGCCAGGTGCCGCAGAATTCCCCGCTGCTCCTAATCTATCAATCAACTCAATCAGTTGATTTTCGTTAATTATCCAGACAACTAATTGGCTTTTATCTTAAAGTACGTTCCGATATATGAACCGGTTACCTCTTGACGAGAAACATAACCGTGGATTTGTATTTTTAATAAGACATTTTATGAATATTCGGAAAACCGGAAGTATGTGCTCACCGGAAATGCTAGGAAGAGAAACAAGAGCGTCACTCGGTGCCCGTGCCACTAATAATGATTTGCGGCAGGCGACGATCTGAAAGCGCACATGCTGAAGCAACGCAAGCTGTAAATAATAGCGATAAAAAATGACAATATCAAAGCAAAACAGAAAGACCCAACGACGGTTTTTCAGAAATTGGGCAGTGGGATCCTTAGTGCAAGCTGGAAAGATTAAAATCACGGGGCAATCGCATGGAAAGTTAGTTCAATTTAATTTAAAACCTGATTCTGCAATTCAGACACTAAGATCCCATTCTTGATTCCACAGCATCACGACATCACAGCTAATTAGAGCCTTTTGAGGAGTTAGTTGGTGCACTCTTGTAAGCGATTATTTAAAGTCACAAACTTAAGAAAAAGCACAACACAAATGAAGACATACAATACAGATCGAGCGCAAATCTGATTGCACTTGATCTGTTTATATAAAGAATATAAAGGCGTGGTTTCGACAACGCGGCTAAAAAAATTTTTCCTCGAGTCCGTGTCGAAAACACAAGCTGTTAAAATAAACAACGTAATGAACTGAAAACTCTTCGTGTTCGGTAGGTTGTTAGCGATGGCCCGAGAAACCTTGGATCTTCGAAGACAGAACTCGATCTCCATTTTATATTGTGCTTCTGTCTTAGTTCTCACCGACAGTCTCACATGATTCGGTTCGTTAGCGGAAGGCGCCTCCAGCGATGAGTTCAATCCTACTGAGTTGAAAGCAAGAAACGCCAACAATGGGAAAAGGTCGATTAAAGGAAAAACAAAACTTTGAAGTATAGGGACGAGGCCCTTCGAAAAGCACGGAATGTCTTAGAACTAAATAAAGTTGATACCCGCAAGGTGCAGGAAAATTTGTCTTAGCGAGTAGACAACAAAGCAACAAAAAAGGCAAAGAAAAGCTTTGCGGGGCTTGACAAAGGAGTAAATATGCAGGGTGTTTCAAGAAATGATTCTAGGTCTTTCAAGAAATTGGTGCAGTTAGGCGGTTATGTCGCATAAGAAAATTAAATTCCTTTATGCGAAGAATGCATCGCAGCTTTGAGATATAGAAAAAGCAGCCTCTAGTAATTATTGTGGCGTAATGAAATTCAACCAAATTCAACGGTGAAACCGAAACCGAAGCCCCGATGAGCTCAACAAGCAGACGACCAGACTGACGTCACTGTTCAGGACAACGATTACGGAGGAGTAGTTCTTCCGCGTTCGTTAGTGCATGTGCGCCATGCATGCTATTATTGAAGCGCAGCCCGCACACCCACACAACGAAGTCGGTTGATGTGGATATATTGACGCTCACTTATTCTGGACGTCTCAGAAGAATTTCCCGGTTGCGCGCTTCCGCGTTTTAGTTTCGGTTCCACCGCTCAGATTGGGTGAATTCCATTACTTCGCAGTTATTACTAGAGGCCGCCTTTTCTGAATCTCAAAGCTGCAATGGGTTCTTTTCATGAATAGGTTCAATTCTCCCGTTTAACAAAACCGCCTAACTCCTAATTAATATGTTAATTAGTCTAACTTTCTTAATTTTATCGCCAAATTATTTCTTTAGCCAGCTTAAGATGCCTGCGGCTGCAGAAGAAGTAATTGCGAAGGCACCGAACAAATATCGCATCCAACAAATATCGCACCGAACAAATATCGAACAAATATCCAGATTTTTCAATATTTTGGACACATTTCTTGGAACACCCAGTATGTAGGTCATGCTGACCAGTCAGATGCAGTCGGGAAATCGGAAATTGTTTTCCTTCCTGTATTAAGGGCGAATGCAATAACAACACCAAACCATATAGAAATGGGCTGAACATGGCCGACGAAGGCACAGTCTTGCAACAATGAAATGCCCTGTTCTTTTGGAGCTGCTATGTGGGAACATCTATTTTTAGCTATTACAGATGACGAAGATACCAAGCAATTTCGTCCTTGTGTACTGCCATAATCAATTTAAATAGGAGCAGGTATGGCTTAACTAACATGCTTTATTTCGTCCTTGGTACCGCCAGAACGTGTAAACGTCTAAAGTGCGTTGGCGGGCTAGTTGGTTGTTCATGCTTAGTTTCTACAGCGCGACTGGACGCGGACGGAGAAAAGGATTGCGAGAAGGTCCGGTGTGGACGTTGTTTTTTCCGCGCCCGTGCGACTGCAGGGACTTTGCAGGCGAGTGAACGCCGAAAGGGAAAAAGAAAATGCTTCGTGTTCCACTAAACATAGCGAGAAGTATGTTGCCTGCGCTAAAGACGTTATTTATTCCGTGCCGCTGTCATGTTCCCGTGTGTACATTGGCCAGACCGGCCGGTGTGTGAATCAAAGGTTGCGCGAACTTAAGTACAATGTCACGAAACTTATTTCCGGACACCTTGCCATTCACTGCCAAAGATGTGGCTGTTTTCCCATTTTTGATAAAACTAGTATTCTCAACAGGGCAAGAGATCGATTGACTAGAGAAATTATTGAAGCGTATGAAATAGATAAAATGAATGATACATGTGTCAGCATGCCATCCTTGTCTCTAACAGATAAGGAAAAGAAATATCTGGATGCGTCACTCTAGGTTGGTGGCAACTGGTTGTGATTGCGGCAGAACATGCGCGTTTGGGTCCTGCTTTTGTTTCTTGTTTTGTGTGCACCTGCTCGCGTGTGTCTATATAAGCGTCACGTGCATATGAAAAATAAACATTCCAGTTCAAACAGCGCTGTGTGTGTGTTTGCGTGTTCCTTCTCCGTCCGCGTCCAGTCGCGCTGTAGAAACTAAGCGTGTAAACGTCACGTGATCTTGCCCGCACACCTTAAGGCCTAAGCCATCCGTGGCAACCACCTAAATAGAGGTGCGAAGTAGCGCTCGTGATTTATCACTCGGGTAACCTATTCTACATAGCCGATTCCTTCGTGTTTCATTCGTCTATGACGTTTCATAATTTATTAATCACGCACTCAGGAGGATTATATTTCGTGTCCTACAAGAAACAAGCAGCGTGCGCCTTAAGTTGCAGAACAACGCGGCCCGTTTTAGAGAAAGCAGCCAAGCGTTAAAACACTGCCCGTCTTTGTGAAATGTCAACGTGACAACGACACAAAGTTCTCGCTTATGCATTCGAGATCAAGCCGGCTTTCTTACGGGGCTCCAGGAGTGTTGAATTCGTAAGCTGTTCACATTCAACAAGGCTCATGGCTGACATTCGCGGTACTTGCGTCGGCGCAACCTTCTTATACGTCCTGTTCTGTTAGCTTTCTGCGCGGCGCAGTTATATGAGCATACATCAATATATATAACGTTACGTTTAGCTCCGTGCATTTTTGGACATGTCTCTTAACAGTCGCTCCAATAAGAGCTTCTTTGACAATCGCAAATAAACTTTGCTTTTATAGCGCCTACCGCAAAATTCGTGCACTTTTTGCATGTGTTGCATGTGTGTGTATATATATATATATATATATATATATATATATATATATATATATATATATATATATATATATATATATATATATATATATATATATATTCACTGCGTTATCTTACTTGTTGATATTAAAGGCCGTCTTCGCCGCTTGTCGCTAAAACAGAGTCGTACCAGAGCACTGAAACAAAATACCATAACTATGAAGCAACTGTGACGTAGGTATGTAAACGCGAATCATGTAAAGACCTCTCAAGGTGTCCTTAACGCGTTCACAACTGAGAAGGAAGCTGGACGAAATGAAAATAGCAGAGTATTCGAGGCACGCCGCCTCTTGGAGAAGTGAGATGCAGGATGCAACTTTGCAATTAACTGCACCGAAATAGACTGCGGTTAGCGAGCAACCGCAGTCGAAAGATACACCAACCCGACGCAAAACGTTTCCTGAGACATTTCAGTGAGAAACGCAAACGTGGCGGCCGTTCTAGCTTCGCGCGGCGGCTTGTGGACGCGAGGAAATGCATAATTCCATTGGCGTTCATTTTGGTAGCGCAAAAATCACAGCATATCCACGGAGTGAATGATGATGAGTGGGCGAAGCTGCGGAGGTTAATCGGTAAACCGTGAATCTTCCGTGAATTCTGCCCAGTACATCATCACCGACGTGAGATCGGGCGCGTTTATACTAAAGGTTCGATGAGTTATGACGACTTCCAGCTCACTTTAATTTTACATGTACGCTGTGCATTTTCATTGTTTAGAAAACCATTGCTTTAGAAAACATCTGGCGTCTTTCGTTAAGCAGCTGGCGTCTTTTTGTTTTGCTTTAGAAACATCTGGCGTTCTTTCGTTTTGCTTTTAGAAAACATCTGGCGTCTTTCGTTGGTTTATTTCATCAATCAACGGCGTTTTCAACAAAATTTTTATTGTTTAATCACGCACCGGAGAAATCTCACCAGGCACTACCTTGGAGGTAAACAATGGCTGCTAATGGGAATGAGAGACAGAAATCGGCTTTTAGCTAACACTTACACTTCTACTTCTACTAACGTTTCCTACTGGAACATGCCAATGGCTGCTAATGGGGAATGAGAGACAGAAGAATTCGGCTTTTAGTTAACGCGCACGCTGCGAATTTTTTATTGTTCAACAACGCACAGGAAAAATCTCCCACCGGCACCACCTTGGAGGTCAAAGCGTAAGACTGGTTACGCACTACGACTACTACGACTACGACTACGAGGGACGAACGGGTGCCGCCTTAAGGAGCTTCGCCCCTAAAAATAAAGACGCAGGCACAAGAGATGACGGGCATAGGCAGGACGGGCGCTAGACACGATATAATTCATGCAGACTTCTCACTTCTTCGTGTCCACTTGCGAAACTGCGTGGCCAGTGCTTCTCTATATTCAAGTGAAAATGAAGCCGAAGGTGTGCGTGGGCAGAGCAAGCGGGACACCTGCAGTGCTCATCATAAGAATGCGAAGAAGGTTCCTCCTCTGAAATCAAGTAGCTGTAAGCGAGTCGGCTCACTTCCGTGAATACAATACCGACTCGGCTCACTTAGGCAAACCTCGCCCAAAATGACCTAATGATCACCTCATGTGCCGTACATAAATATGGAACTAGATACGTACGCTGTTGCTACGCCAACACCGTCAGCGTGGACAAGAGGTATAAGGTGTTTCCTTTTTAGTGGTGTTGCCATCAGTCTTGTGGTGGTCGTAGCTGTCAGTCCAACTAATTACGGATTCTAACTCAAAATGCCTTCTTCAGAAGACCCGAATAGAGGTGAAGGAATGAAGGTGTAGGCACAAATATGGCGATAAGCGAACACAAAACAATGTAACACAAATCAGATCAGTTTCCGAAACATACGAAGCACGAATAAAAGAGTGTAAAGAATACTTCATTTCGTCTATATTCAGCAGGCGAGCTACAGCATCTCCGTGCTTTCGGAGGCAGCTAATTAGGAAGTAAAATATAATCGGAATAAGCCTTTGCTTTAGCCCAGATATAGGGGCTTGTTTTTGTGCAGCCCGGAAGTAATTTGTCGAGCCCAGCGGGTCGTAGCTAAGCTCCGAAAATTGCTTCGTAACACGGGCCCCATCTGGCGAAAGGCAAAATGCTCCTAATGATGGCGTGCTGCTCATTCTTCATCCATGAAAATATTGCTACGTTCGTAGCGAAGTAGGCGGGAAACTATATTCTCGGTAAAAATTGCAAGTGTAGCAAGAGCTGGCGAAGCTAGAAGGCAGCCCACATAAATTAAGGTACGCATACGACAGTGTTTTGCGCTAAAGAAGAAAGTGAAATAATCTTAAGAAGTAGAAAAAGAAGGCAGTGCACAAGAGAAGAGGCAAACCATAACTTATAATTTAGGAACTTTCTTCATAACTACCCCGTTCTTGGCCAGTCGTTGGGCGTGGTTGTGTGCCACGGGTATAAGGATCTATTCTACTCTATAAGAGCGAGCACTCTGTGATTTAGATCGGAACTCAGTACCTTGGAATGGCTGACACCTTGGGAAGAAAGCTGCTGAAAGCTTTAGGAAGGGCACGGAGTGTATCAGCGACTCATCAATCTGTGTATTCAACAGTGAGTCTAGCTTTTTTATTCAATGCGGTGTTAATGACGTAGCCGGTGCATGCATGCGCTTATGTGGAATTTTCTGGAATAAGGTCACTTAATGTCCACCTCTCGCCCTGTGCATTGTCTTCACTTAATATTCCTTTACCTAATTATATCGCGCTAAAGAAATGTGTTATGGTATTCAACACCAACTCGTCCAATACGAAGCGTTATTAAATTAGGCCATTATATTGCAGTGTTCTGTTCATCCAGTTAGCGCTACTTTCTTCAAGCTGCGCGTGGCAATTTTACTGGCGGAAGTTCTGTGTTACAGTGCATGCATAGGAACTTGTACAAATCGTAGCGTATGACCGTTAGCTCGTAATGATTAATTGTTATTCGTGTACAAACTCTACCAAAATACAGCTTGTCCACAATACGAGGGCCGCGCAAACTTGAGGTCGCACCGAGGTATGAATTCACCTCCTGGAAAATTCAGAACGTAAAACTTGCATTCTTATGCACTTTCGACACCAATGTTAAACCAACTTACACTGAAGCTTTGGGAGATAACAACGCATGAAGACTCAATGGCTCTTTTGATGCCCTTATGGGCGAAATAAAATTGCGGAATAGGGCTCATGAGGCCTTCGTCTTTTA
This sequence comes from Rhipicephalus sanguineus, assembly GCF_013339695.2. NCBI lineage: Eukaryota > Metazoa > Arthropoda > Arachnida > Ixodida > Ixodidae > Rhipicephalus > Rhipicephalus sanguineus. Next base: position 65,135,924 of record NC_051186.1, read on the forward strand.
ATCCCCAAACCCGCCACGGTGGTCTAGTGGTTTTAGTGCTCCACTGCTGACCCGAAAGTCGCGGGACCGAATCCCGTCCCCGGCGGCCGCATTTCGATGGAAGCGAAATGCTAGAGGCCCTTGTACTTAGATTTAGGCGGATGTTAAAGAACACCAGATGAACAAAATTTCCGGAGCCCTCCACTACGGCGTCTTTCATAATAATATCGTGGTTTTGGGACGTAAGACCCCAACAATTACTAATTATCTTTATTTCCCTGACGATGAGCGTTTTAGGGGAGCAGTATCGTCATGTGTAGTGTGGAAGAAAATCTAACTAAACGGGCCTCTAGCGTTTTCTCCACCATCGAAAATACGAACGCTGCGGCCGGGACCGATCCTGCGACCTTCGGGTCAGCAGCCAAGAACCGCAAATTACCAGTTCTGAAGTTCATATTATATGAATGTTCATTTTACAAATACTGAGAACATTAGAACGCAATGAAAGTAGATCTGTAGAACAGTAAAGTGGGAAAATGTAAATAACGTGACGTGATCCTGTGCTTCTTTAAGCCTTTTCTTTTCTTTGTTTCTACCATGTGGTACCCGGAAAACCGTTCACGTTGCTATCGATAACTGCTTACTGTCATCGTATATATATGCAAGAAAGATAATCCTCACAACACCTGTTTACCCTCATAGGATAAAAAGATTTTCGGGTGCGGCTTAGCTCTGAGAAAACTCACAAATTCACCTTTTACAGTGTTTCCTTGCCTAGATATCTCTTTCTCCACTCAAAACCACCTTTTCATGCACCATTTCAAAAAAAGACACAGTGAGAAAGCTGGAAGCTAACTTTTTTTCCTTTGACCTCGTCAAAGTGTGAACTTCTTAAAGCTGATATACAGCGCACGTCAGTGTTGCCTTTGTTTCCTGTGTCGGTTTTCTTTCTACACCAACTTTTTAATTCTCGCAGCCCGTACCAAAAGTCGCTCAGCTCGCTGTCATTCTGAACTTTCACAAACTTTTTTCATTAGAAGCACGCTAAGTACTCCACTGTCATCAGCGCTTCCTGAGGTACCGAAACGAAGAACAAATTGCGAATGTATGAGCGGGAAAACAGCAGGAACGGAAAGGAAATGGCAGGACAGATGCTGACAGGAACAACAGCGGCTTTGTTTTATCATCACCTCAGTGCTCAGATATAACACTTGTTTTTTTACTCGGAATGCTCAGTGGGGTGGCCTCACGGTTCAAAGGAGTATGGTGCGACTACGTTGTGCGCTTAGAATCGGCGCTTTATTTCCTAACCGCAACTGGGCACATTTATTAGCCTTCGCTTAATGACAGTAATATTTTTTGTGAGAACGTATGAACTTTCATTCTATGGCATGGGAGAGTTTAGCAGAGCAAAGCTATAGACACAGCGAATGAGCTTGGCAACACTGGCAGTTTATAGTGTAACGATTGCTTCAAAACAGCGAGTGTGACCGTAACGCTAAGAAAATACGTAAATAAACACGCATCGCCATATAGGGAGAAAACAGTAGGAAAGATTTTTAAAATGACAGCATCGGCGCATTGTTAAGTTATACGAGCAGCTAAAATAAACTCGGGTGTGTGGCGTATATGTCCTCTTTACGCCTCAATAAACTTGACTGAGTAAGAGCACACAGATAACTCTTTAACTCGGGTTTAGAAGTTACCAAAGCTGAAATTCTTGAACAGGAACGGAAATGTTATTCAAATGAGCATGTTTAGAAAATATAATATGTTTTTGACAGCGGAGCTAAGTCGAGCGTTGGTCCGTGACGGCTCAACAGAAATGATCATCATCAGGAACCATCACGCACTCTCTTCATCCTCTTCTTCTTCTTCTTCATCTTCTCCTTCGCTCCCAGGCCACGTTTGCAGATTTGTCCGGTGAGGCCTGCGATACCTTTGATTGGTAAGAGAACGAATAGGGAGAGAGATAAAGAGAGAGAGAAAAAAAAGAGAGAGAAAAAAAAGAGAGAGAGTGCAAGAGAAAGAGAGAAATTCTAAGGAAAAAAATATTTCGCGAGGCAAGATTCAAACCCGCGTTCCCACAATCCGGAGACGAGCGTCTTAACAACTCGGCGACACAAGGCTATGCTATCGTATAGCATAGCCTTGTACAGTATAGAATGGCAAGGGGATGAGAAAGGGAAGTTAGCTTGAGGAGGACAACCGTGAGGGTGAGGAGGAGGGGAAGGAGAAAGGGAGAGCGCAAAGCATAGCGTAGAAAGGCAGAAAGAGAAAGACGCAGAGGAAGTGAGAAATAGAAAGAGAGAGAGAAAGAAAGGGAAGATGAAAAGACTGAGAAAGAGACATGCACATATATATATAATATATATATATATATATATATATATATATATATATATATATATATATATATATAGACTCGTCTAAGTATCGATTGTGTATATTACTCAAATAGCGTGAGTTTATTTTTTCGCCTGTACTTCGTTTTATGCAATCTTGACATGAGAACGTGGTCGCAGTGAAACGTACCCAAATGGCGGAGAAGACAAAAAAAAAATCTCAGAGGAATGTTTTAGTCACTTATTCCTACTTTTCTTTTTCCACTCTAATAAAAAAAAGAAAAAAGCGTACTTTGACTCTATTTTGTCTTTTTGTCCTTACATGCCACGTATAGAATTCTCTTTAAAGAGACACGTGCACTATCATTACACATTCGTGGGAGAGCCGTGGGACCCCAAAGATGGTTAACAGGGTCTCTTTAAAGAGCGTGCTGGTGTACCTGGCAAGTCGGAAAATAGTAACACATACTGTTTCATTTTCTGCGAATGATAAACTGTCTTTTCTTTGGTGTTGTGTTGCACTTTTTGGTACCCCGATGGCTTAAATTCGTATACAACACTACGGCAGATTATTCCCCGCGCTGGTCACGGCTCGATGGACATAAGGGTCAGGCAGTCAGGCCTTGACGTAAGTGTCAGGTACAGAACTGCAGTTCGCACAGTTGAAATTCCCACTGATGCTTTACTATTTGAGATCGTTACCTGAATAACAATAACGAAAGCCTCCATAAAAACTTGTACCTATGGACAGAGGGGAGATAAAAGTAAGATGAAATCTAACGAAAGTTTTATGGGAATCGAGGAGGAAGAGGAAAAAAGAAACAGAAAGGCAGAAGGCAAAGAGTTTACCCAGAAAAGTAGCCGGTAGGCAATTCTGCACGGGGTATTGGGGAAGGGAAATAGAAAATGTGAAAAATGAAAGAGAAGTACACAGCACAATTCTAGGCATATGCTCTAGTACCAGAAGACCAAGATGTAATACCTGGCTACCGCAAGCTCTATGAACGTGGCTATGCTTTCCATCGTTCCTGTGTTTTTGTTTATGATACACCATCCATTTCATCCAAGACGTGTCACTTGCCGCTACAAAACCGCTGCTTACTCTTGGCATTCTGCTTTTGCCATACCAGAATCGGGTCGTTTCTTGCTTTTGTAGCTTATTTTTGACAATTTTATGTCGTTGTTTTGCTTTTCTTCAATTTGTTGCTTTCCTTGTAGTTCATTTTTGGTCGTATTTGGTCATTCGGTCATCCTCTTTCTTTTCCTGTACCGTAGTATGAGTTATGGCATACCCGTGGCTCTGGGATGTGCTTCGTTTCGTCTTGAGCATGACATGAAAGATTGAAGAGGCAACCGACCTTTACGGCTCGGCAAGTTGCAATTTCACGCCCCGAAAGATGCGGTGATCGAAAACAATATTGCTGGCTGTACAAAAACCGCAGCCTCTGCGCTTCTGGTCAAGCACGTTCGCAGTACATAGCTGTTAATTGTAATCAGAAAATACTTTTGCTCAGCAGTAACATTCTTTATTACTCTGACCTTGTTTCGCATGCAGTGTTCACTTATAATTTTTCTATAATTTTTGGCTGCGTGAACCTGATTTGTTTCGGAGGCTTGCATACAAAATTTTGAGAAAAAAGAACGCAATTTCTGGGTTTTTCTTGCGAGTTCGCGAAAAGAAAAAGATAAATATATTTATTGCAAGTGCGGTTGTAACAATATAAAAAAATGACAAAATTAATAGAGCCACATTCTGAAACTCATCTTCACTTTCCAGGTCTAGCAGAATCATCGAAATTTGAAAAAAAGTTGTATTTAGAATTTTGCCAGAAAATAATCCTATAAAATTGTATGGTTTGTACACCATGCGCTTCCCGGCTGAGTGGTTAAGTACGTAATTGAGCAGCAATTCAGTAGGCACCGGAAATCCCTCCTGGCACACCAGGTCACTCACGTGACTCAGGCACCCTAGACTTGGACTGCGTGAGACATCGGAGCCCGTTTATCGAGGCATCTCTGAGGCGACCTCAGTTTACCATTGCACTGACGTCCAGACCGCCGGTCTTTCCTTGACAGATTTGAGCCATTGATTACGTATGCAAATGAACACATGATATTTTGATTTGCACAACTTATGTAACTTCATAATTGTAGAAGAAACAGGGCCTGGTGACTTGCGCAGCTGTAGGAGTACTGTGCAGTTAGAGCTCTATATTGGTCGATTCTTTAATGGATCGTCTAACAAGTACATCTTTAACATGTTCCATGCCTCAAATATGTACTTTAGTACACATCTGAGGCACAGTACAGAGCTCAATAAATCAATCCATCTATATGTTGTCCCCACCCTCTCGATTGAGAGATAAAAGCTCTGTGCGAGGTATTTGCCTCTTGTCCATTGGAAGTTTCGCTTGTTTTATGGAAGATATGGTGTGAGACCAGTGATCGAGAGAGATTTTGTCAGAATTCATTATCGATTAACACGAAGCCTCCTACCTGCTCCAGTAGCTAAGTGAGCCCCAAGGGCAACATAAACGCCCTGCATCATTGGAAACCATGTTCGCGACCAAAGCTAGAGGACCAGAACATGTTTCAAATATTCTCCAGGTGTCGCAAAACGCGTCCGTTACGAACACACATCTTGTAACCATTATTGGAAACGTGAGTGCGGCCCCCGACCATCTTGGATGTCCCTCTCCCGCCCCCCTTAATACGCTTAATATTTGCTACGCCCCGTTCCACGCGCATTATGTCTTTCTCCCCGGTCGAATATCTACAACGTAAAGAGAACATGAAAGATCATTCTCACTGGCACAATCTTACATTTCACTGTGCTAACATTATTTGACATTTCGCGAACGAGAGTAGCTGCGCTTTTTGGCTCTCGGGTATTTCGGTACATGTTTTTTTTTTTCGAAATCCTGTCTTCAAGCGTGACAAATCTAGCGTTGCCTAAAGAGTCAAGTCAGGTGTGGAGAGAACTCGGTATTTTTTTTCTGTAGTGCGCATGGAAAAGGATAACTCCGTAATGCCCTCTAAAATATACCTGAAATAATTTACCTATCAAAGTGTCGCGCTTACTCAATAAAACATAAAATCAGAAAAATGACCTTATGAACGCATCGTACGCATTATGACGTGTTCATCAACAAAAAATATGGAAACAATACACGAATGCATAGCGTGCAGAAGACCTTTACGGCTTTAAGGGATACATGCATGCTTACATAGCTTTATCTGGGTAAGTTTACATAGTTTTGATGCTACAATATTTGTACTAATGTGCGTCAAATAGCATTGTTCGCTGAAAAAAAATATTTTTTGTATGTTTAAGACACTTATTCCACCTCATAGCAAAGTCCCGTTAGGCCGTATTCTTTATTTTAGCTTCTATTTGTTGTTTGCTTTTGCAGAAATGAAACTATTCACTCAATCATTCATGAGTGATAACAACACAGAACGCCAATCTATTTAATACATTTGCTCCTCTAGTTAGCTATGTCTCTTCGTATGCAAATTGACCATTCTGTCTGTCATGGTGTTGGCCAAACACTGAGAAAAAAGAGAAGAAAGTGTACGCGTTCTATTCATGTAATATGCATAAGCTACAAATAAAATGATATTCTTCGTTGTGGTACTGTGACGTTTCCAGATGTCAGCAGATTTACATACAAGCGTCGGGTGGAATTGCGAAATTGCCATCTAAGGAATCCTTCGACAGCCGCCTGTCGCAATGCGTTTGTATTGACACGGTGCAATACTGTATATAGAGGCAGCGCTGGAAACAAAGATGCATGCAGAAAGATGCGAATAGTGCGCTACTCCGCGTCCTGTGTTCTTCGTCCCTGTCCGAGAATTTGCGCCATCAGTTCAACTTGATGCATGCATGTTCCATGCCCGACATGTACAAAAAAGCATAAACAGCTTCAAGTTGCAGACACGTTCTGTTGAAGGGAATTCAATCAAGAACCTCGAATGTTTTATGCCATGCATGCTTCTACAGAAGATTTGTAAGTAGGTCATCATTCAATATGTTGTTCACCTTTTTTAAGAGATGTTTTCAAACAGCAAAAGTAAAAAAAAAGAAAACGCTTTCCCTGGAGAAACAAAAGTGTTCTTCGTTTCAACAAATACTCAGAGAGAGCACATGAGCATGGAAGAAAATCGATGGCATATTTGGCAACCGTCACCGTTGTACAGATTAACCTAGGTGGTTATAACATACACTGATATAGAAAATTCTTGGTTACAGCGAACTAATTACGAACATTGGCTAGCCACGCTTCATTCTAAAACATCTATTACTTGGATATCCAAGCCGAAAACGCAAACGACGCCAGCATATCGACAATAACGAAGAAATATTTGGTCTTGCGCGAGTGTCAACACTCTGAAGGTAGCATGAAAAGCAAAATAATTATTGAGAGAAAATTCACTATTTATTTTATGAAAAAAACAATGAGCTTGAGACGCTAAAACTATGGTTAAAAATCTGGTCACATTCTTCTTCGAACACATGTCAAATCAGGCCTGTTTTGTTAGGCAAACTTTTTTCTGTTACGATTGAACCTTCTCACGTTTCCGTCTCTTTACATAAAAATGCCACAAGTAGACAGATAACTATTATCTCGTTTAGAGCTGGGGTTGAGGCCTAGAATAATCTGTTTTTGGGTCTAGAATCTTCGCACGAGCCAGACTGCCGATTGGTTAGTGGCAATTATATATGTAATGTTACAGCGAATATCGGATATAATGAACTATTTTGTTTCCCACGCTATTTCATTATAACTACGCTCGACTGTATTGGCTAAACATGCATTTGCAAGCTTCTCTGCCCGCGCCTTGATTTTCGCAAGTCAGTGGCGTTGTGGCAAAACTGAAAGAATTCATTGGTGCGGGATTTAAACTTGGACAGACTGCTGTAATAAGAGAATGAGTTTGATTTGATCTTGACAGGTACTCTCCGGCGGCAAGTATTACAGGCCACGCCGATTTCTCCGGCGTAGCCTGTAATAACCCTGATGGGTAAAGGAACGAGTACAAAGAATAAGAAGGAGAAAACATTTCGCGGAAAAAAAAAAAACGTTCGTTACGAGGCGCGACTAGAACCCACGTACCCTCGATCCGAAGGCGAGCATCCTAACCAATCGGCTATCCAGGCCTTGTATGGTATAGTTTAGCAGGGGTGGAAAAGCATAGCCTTGTATGGTATAGTTTAGCAGGGGTGGGAAAGCATAGCCTTGTATGGTATAGTTTAGCAGGGGTGGAAAAGCATAGCCTTGTATGGTATAGTTTAGCAGGGGTGGAAAAGCATAGCCTTGTATGGTATAGTTTAGCAGGGGTGGAAAAGCATAGCCTTGTATGGTATAGTTTAGCAGGGGTGGAAAAGCATAGCCTTGTATGGTATAGTTTAGCAGGGGTGGGAAAGGGAAGTGAGTCTGAGGAGGAGAGATGTGATGGTGAGGAGGAGGAAAAGGACGATGGGAGAGAGTAAAGCATAGGACTGAAAAATTGAAAGAGATTAAAAGAGATAAAGAAAAGAAGAAAGAGAAAGAAAGAGAGAAAGTGAAAAGATCAACGAAAAAGAAAGAAAGAAATGCACTGAGAGATAGAAAAAAGAAAGAAAGAAAGGGATGAAGGACGAAGAAAGGTAAGAGAGTAAGAAAGGGAAAGAAATAAAGAGAGTAAGAGAAATAAATAGATATAAACAGAGAAAAAAATACCGGGAAAATAGGCAGAAATGGTCGATCCTCAATCACTGCCTACTTGCAACATAAGAAAACCTACTTGCAACGTACCAAACCTAGTTTCAACATAGAAAAACCCACTTACAAGATATAAAACCTAGCAACAACCATTACATAATAGCAGCAATCGGAGTTAGCCTAAACACTTGAGGATAGAACAGTTTCGCTATGCCAAGCTTTGCGCGACTTAGCGCAATCTTCCCGCATTTGTTTCTTCCTTTCTCCGTGCGGGGAATTGGACCTTCACTTCTTCAGTCATGTTCTTATTAGCGCAACGCTTTGGTTGCTAGATGCAACAACAACGGTCATGCGTTCATATCCAGGCAACAATGCGACAACCTGAAATGACAAGTCACCTCGATGAAAGATCACATTGCCACCGCAGAAACGGCTGATCGCCGAGAAGCCCACAATCGAGAGAGCATCAGTTATTGGAAAACGCATCAAAATACGCATGGGACCGGCACACCAGTGTACATTACTGTACACTGCCTGGCGACGCGTTTTTCGCGTAGAACGCTGCCGCCCCCACAGCAATCCGTAACTCGTAACAATCTTGGCTTGAATATTACACATGAGGGAATAGGTCACGTGCCCATTCTAGGGATGTCGACCAACAAGTAAAAACCACAGGAAACGCCAGTAAGAAAGTTTGAAAGTAGGGATCTTTAAACGTACCGTTTGTAGTGGAATGAGCACCGGTTTCAAAAATTTCTGCCGGTTTTCAGCGGCAGCCTGTGCCATACATTGCTGCTTCATTTTCTGACAGCTGCTCTTTCTCTGGCTTAGCTGCGGAACACATCGTTGCTAGACGACGCGGAAAACGCTAAGCACTATAGGGTGTACCTTAGCGTGGAAGCCCTTAAAAATTTTGATTTCCCGTTCCCATTTTCTTTCTCTCTTTTGCGTGAAGGAGACCTAGTGGTTTCTTTTTCTTCGTTTTCATTACTTTCATTCCTTAAAAATATCTTTGCTTCAGAAAAGGAAAGAACACCATCGCAGTGAGCCCTGCAGGCTGCATTTCCGCAACAAGAACTTTCAGTATCGCACCCCGTAAGAAGGGTCTTCAATCTTATTTTCTAGCGCGGGCATCAAAAAAAGAAAAGAAAGGAACCGTCGAATGTCCTGTTGCAAAAAAAAGCAAGCAGCAAACGGTGTAGAGCTACTTCGCCCATGAGAACTTGCAGAGAGGCAGTTTTCCTACAGGTTCTGAAAATGACCTGAACTTTGACCCGTCGCGTAGACTCCCGAAAGATTTGCTTTTGCTTTTTTTTTCTTGCGAAACTGCGATGCCTAGCGGCGGGTGTTTGGCGTATCCACACGTGTGTACATTTTTTTTTACTTAGCGTGTGTTGAAGGGCGTTTGGTGCTAAAGGCGTGTTTAAACATTATACAGCTGCAAACTATTTTTTCGCTTTCATTTTTCCACAAAAGCTTCTTGCAGGACCACCCATTTATTTCGGAGGAGCGAAACTTAGGGTTTCTTCCTCAGATAAAGGAAAAGCCTATGTGACAAGTTAAAAAAATATCACTGGGAAAGCATAGAAGATCACTCATAGACAAAAGCAAGAAAAAAAGAGAAAGTAGATAATGAACCAGGTGGTCTGCTTTCTATGTTTTGTATTCAGCTGTGAATAATTGTTGGAATCTATAGAGAAAACGTTTGGCGTTAAATAAGCTGGTTATATTTGTCGTCTCGTCCGTGATGACGTGGTGTATATGGAACGCCAGTGTATCCTCTACACGGCGCTGTCTCTGAACGCCAACTGCCAAACATTTATTTATTTATTTATTTATTTATTTATTTATTTATTTATTTATTTATTTATTTGTTTATTTATTTATTTATTGGTTAATTTGTTTGAACACACTGTGAAACCTCCTCCCTGTAAAACCCAGTGTATCATATATGATACATTAAAAATAATGCCTCAAAAGAGGTAATAAGCCCGTCAAAGCTTCATGGAAAAGCCATTATTGCATATTTAACATGTTATAATGAAGTTACACTGAGTTATTCATTTAATCAAATTAATAATTAATTTTAATTAAGAGTAATTAAGTTATAATCGAAATAAAATTTCACCCTTTTTTTCTTAAAATGAACTCTACACGAAGAGTAAATATAGTGAGTGTTCTTTCACAATTTTTCTGAAGGCAGAACGCCTTTTGGGCATTACAGGGTTAAGGGTCATTACAGTGCGGGAATACATCAAATAACAATTGATATGAAAGCAACCAATCAAGTTACATCAAACATGACCAAAACACCACGCAAAACTATCAAGATCCTCAACGAGTGGCTTGACACGGAACGTAAAATATCAAGGTACGTTATCGTCAACGTCATGATCATTGTCAGCCAATTTGGCATGCACTTGCAACACGCGTGGCTCTTACGGACCGCATGATAGCTCCCCTCATGCCTTGAAAGCAAATTATACCTCTCTGATCAAATCCCTTCATTCTCTACCATCGACCACTGAGGCTGTTTCTTCTTGCATTCTTGTTTACTATCGATGGTAAAGGGCTGATGCGTCCACCGCAAATGTGAAAGGTGCTGGGTTCGATTCACAATACCTCCGGCCATACGCCAGTTTTTAAAATGCAGAAGGCGAGGTAACCCAACTTGACGCTTTGTAGTTTATGGTTACTCATCTCGTTAGGTGGCACCTCCTTTCATCCTTTCATCTCTGTATATCATGTATCGTTCCTCTGCTACCCACCCTACCACTTTTCAATGCGCTCCAATAGAGAGCGCATTGGCTCCAATAGAGTCTTTCCTAAACCTCAATAGTCTACCAGGGGGGAGTGTTTCCTGTAGTGATACACGGAAGTGGCCAATTTCGTGCGGTCCAGTGTGCTTTATGCGGTCTGGAGTGGTTTACAGAGTGTGTTGTCTACATTGGTTTACGTCTGACAAGTCAAAATTGAGCAACTGGAGCACTTCCCTTTGGTTGAGTTCAGAAGACTGGGAGGCGGCACAGAGATGTGATGTAATTGCAGTGAAGTGGCTGTTCTGCTATTGGAGCACATGAACGCTTCCTGTGGCTCCGATTTCGCTGAGCATCTGTACATTGGTAGATTATTTCTGAGCGCGACAGGAACCAGTCGAACGCATCGTGAGGGACCACTGATTTTCTGTTACAGGTCTTACATGACCTATAGTCATACTCTTTGTTGGGGTTTGACGTCCCAAAACCACGATATGATTATAAGAAGCTCTTGAGTGGGGGGCTCCGGTAATTTGGACCACCTGGGGTTCTTAACGTACACCTAAGTCTAAGCACACGAGGCTCTAGCATTTTGCCTGCATCGAATTGCGGCCGCCGCAGCCAGGATTCGATCCCGCAACCTTCAGGTCAGGAGCGGAGCACCACAACCACTAGACCACAACAACATATAATATGTATTGTTGGGGTTTAACGTCCCAAAACCACGATATGATGATGAGCAACACCGTAGTGGACGGCTCCGGAAATTTCAACCACCTTGGATTCTTTTACGTGCCCACAACGGTAGATCAAGCAATCATGCTCTTCATCTGGCTTCTACCTACGACTGGTTGAAAGCTTTGCGTGTAGGTGAGCTTTGCATTTAGGCTCAAGTTTGCTTGAAGCTACGTCCTTGTGTGTGTGGTTGGGGGGTGGGGGGTTGAGAAGGAACCTGATAATGATTCTCTTTTTTTGTGTGTAGCGCCTCTTTCGACGATTATTTTTCTCCATTTGACTAAGCGTCCCGAGTACACGGTAGCCAGCTGGTCTAATAACTGGCTCAGTTCAGTGTCTTTCTATGTACTACTACGTTTTTCTCGTTATGCGAGGACGTTGTGCCGTTTCCTCGTCTATACTGGGTTTAGCGCTGTGATTGCTTGACGTGCAAGTTCAAAACATCAGATTTTAGTGATTTTCTCTTACTAAAGATTACTGCTAGGTACATTAGCCTCACTAGGACTGCACAAAGAAATAGCAGCCAGAGCTAGAGTACAGCTCTCGTCCTTATTTTTCGGCAATCTGAATCGCAGAGATGAAAGTATGACCGTGAACAGTCACACGCCACAAGAGCAGTTGTCATGACACGCCCAGAACCGTATAGAACTCGTATTAAAGGAGGTTCACAGTGTTGGCTCATATTTTTTTTCTTTTGCCACGTTCATCGTAGAGAGCATCTACATTAGAGGAGGTCTGTCAGCAACTTCGCGAGAATGAACGAACGACCCATCAACGAGGCGAACTAACCGTCGGCACGTAGCGCATTTGTAAATACCTCCTCCATGTCATAAATCATGCCATGTGGGCAGCGCTTCGAGTTGGACGTAGAAAAGGATACTGGCGCACATCAAGTCTTGACGTAACCGCCTGGTGAGTGGAACAAAATTGCAGGGCGGCCGTGACTGTGCAGGACAGGCTTGAAGTTGACAAACGAGCCCCACTTGGTTCGTGCGACATTCCTAACAGAAAACATGAAAGCAAAGTTCCACGATTTCCACGGTAGCTGCTCAGGCGTCGCATTCTTTGTTACCCGGTCATATTATGAAGGAACATCTGCAGCATCTGCAGAATGGCAACCGGACAACCTCCCCTTCTATTCTGATGGCGCTGAGCTTGTTATTTGTCACTTCAAATGCGTATGGCAAACTTATTTCCTAAGCTCATTTTTAACTGGTCGATTGCTTTTGAGATATAGAAATAAGCAAACCAATTACGTTAAATTTACCTAATTTATGAGTGGTGTAATAAAAGGGAAAGAGGGATAGGAAGAACAATGAAATAATGAGAGGGAAAGCGAGCACATTGAGCCACACACATTGAAAGGTAAGCAGTGCCATAGGCGTGCCCAGTGTTCCCCATTAGAGGAAAAGTCAAAACGCCCCCTCCCCCCTCTCCCTAAAAATTCCGACATAAGTGCTTCTAACAAAGGCTTACCTTTTATACGGGCGTTCCGGAGGTAAGGAAGGGTAATAAGCAGTTCTTGCAATGGATTATCAGGGGTCCCCTGTTTCTATTAAAATCAGAAACCTGCATGATCATGACCCTGCAACTTAAACAATATGACGGGATAGGGCCGACTGAGCAAAGATATGGGGTTGATTTGGCGACCCCCTTCAGATTATTAGGGAAGGGCGGTGTCCGCCCTCTTGCCCCCCTCCTCTTTGCGCACTTCTATGAGCGGTACGCATGTTAGGTTTATCTAAACTTTGACAGATGCATGAAACCTGGTAACAACATGTCAGACATTGTTTGCTTGAAAAATAACACGTGTTCTTTCAGCTGTTATTCATATTTATTTATTTTAAAAATCTTTATTATACACGCACCTACCTATATCCCGCAATATTTCTATTCCATAAAATGCATCGCACTAAAATTTTGTATATTGTCTTTAAATATGCCTTAATATGCAATTTTTTCCTTGTTCCCAACCACCAAACCTTTCATGACCTCTTACATACTTTCCCTTAGACTGGCCATGCTGCAAGCTCAACCAGCTGCCTCTCGCGAGACGTGATATTGACCCAAGCGGTAGACTTTGCTCGCTTTCATTTTCTTTGCACCCTCAAATATATCAGGCATGAGACGCTGCTAAGAAGAAAGAGACAAAAACGAGCCACGGGGAAACGTCCATCGCAACTTGCGCAAGAGCCAGCTCACAGGCCTGTATGATTCCTCCACTTCAGGAGCGTCTCTGTGACTTTGATATATTATTTATATGTGCCGCGTAGTACACCGTGCCGGGAAAAAAAGGCAATCTGCATAGCCTCACGTGACGAACAGCTAAAACCAATCAAGCCAGACAATCGGCTTGGGATATATTCTCTCGAAAGTCAGGGTTCAACGAACTCGTTTATCGCAGACATAACATTTTATCAGGTTACAGGAATGGGGAGCTTGTTGCCTGCTACGTGAGCGTATTTTTGAAGCTTGTTAAGAGTTACAGATATTGTTGGTGGCGTTGTCGTACGCGAAAAAAACCGGCGCCTTGAGAGTAAAAAAATTCGACTCTCGCAGATGCGCAGGTCACATGCTTGTATGGGCCGTTTTTCAATAATTGATGCTCTCTGGATCGTGGGCTTGTCGGAAATCGGCTGTTAATAATATGGAAATTTCATCTTTTATCGAAGGCGCTTGTCGTTTCACATTGCCACATTTCAATGGTGACTGGAAAGGAACACATGACCTCACCTTTCGGCGCCGGCGCCGGAACCTCAGTCATTAGGCACGATGCGAACTGCGTAGGCGCGCCCTCACGCCGCGCCCGTAACCAATCAGAGCCGTTTAGCTTCCGCCGCGGATGTAAAGAAAGAAAGAAAGAAAGGAAAAAGAAGAGAAAAGAAACGAAAATAGAAAGGAAAAAAGGGAAAAGAAATGAAAAAAGAAAGAAAGAAAGGATGAAAGGAAAAAAGAAAAAAGAAACGAAAAAAGAAAGGAAGGAAGTAGTACGTCACGCACGCATACGCTAAGGTTCGCTTGCACCAATTTTTTCGATAGGGCAAGGGTTCCTGAATTTTTTTGAGCAGCAGGTCGTTATCGCCTTGTGTCATCCTAACGACGTATCTGTCGGCGTGTCGGCAATGTGTACTGCGTTTTTGTAAAGTCGCTAGTTATGTGAACGAAGCTCATTTTATGTTTCTTCTTGCCATTTCAAACATTTGTAACTCTAGCTTCAATTTATACCCAAGAAACGGTACTTCGATTTTTTTCTGCTAGCCCAGCGCTTTCCTCACTTTCTTATCACCTGAGAACAAACAGCTGAATATTTGGGCACGAGGCATTCACCGGGTGCTAATTGCTATTCTGTGATCCCCCGAATCTAAGAAAATTTCCACACAGCAAACAGGACCAAAGGAGAGCCCACAATTCTGCCGAATAAAGCAATAAAAAAGCAATAGGCTTTCTATACAAACATATGCATCATATTGATCTGTCCCGACACCTTTGTCCTGTCTTTTGATTTTGTTCTTTCGAGCCTTAAAAGCAAATATGGTCTATAGAAACATGCGTGGGCTGAAAACAAGAGGGGGAGGGGGCAGGGAGGGGTGCCCCCCTAATCACCTAATGGGGGTTGCAAAGTCTGGCTACTACGCTTACTCAGTAGGACCTGTCGCTTCATGGTTAAAGAGCGGGATTATGGCCGCGCATGTTTTAGGGGCGAAGCTCCTTAGGGCGTGGGTCGTTCCCTCCTCGGTAGTAGTAGTAGTAGTATGTAGCCACCTCGCCCGATCAGCAACGGGCGAGGTGGATCGGCAACGGGCGAGCGCCGATCGGTAAAGTCGCCCCCCCCCCCTCTCTCGCCTCGCGGCGCCGACGCTCCGCGCTCGCTGCGTTGCAGATGCGTCCTCTAGTCCCCCCCCCCCCTCTCTCGCCTCCCGAGGCCGACGCAGGCAGCGTCTGCTAGCGAGTTTCTTGATTGAAAAATACCGACTGCTCGCGCTGCACAACCGTTCACTGACCACTCCGTATATATAGGCACTGGATTTTGACCTCCAAGGTAGTCCCTATGTGATATTTCTCCTGTGCTTGATTAAACAATAAAAATTCACAGAGTGCATGTAAAATTAAAGTGAGCTGCAAGTCGCCATGCCCTCATCGACGCTTTAGTGTAAACGCGCCCGATCTCACGTCACTGGTGATGTACTGGGCAGAATTCACGAAAGATTCACATATGGCGCGTGTCATTGGGGGAAGGCATTCGTTCGATTTAGTGCGGCGACGTGCGCTAGGGGGACCGTTGTAATAAAATCCGCTCGCTTGTTGGCGCGCTTTCACTTTCGCTCGGAGTATTCACGGTTTGCCGATGACATCCTCCGGCGCTTCGCCCCACTCATCATCATTCACCCCGTGGATATGCTGTGGATTTTTTTTTACCATGACGCGGCGGTCCCAAGTCTGGTGGCCTCTGATGTTGCTCTCCTAGGCTCCTTTTTCTATTCTGTATAAAGTTTCACGCGAAATGTCTATATTGTAATTGAGAAGAGGTTTATTGGCGGTGCGTTCCTGTGGTGACGCTCTGAACAAACACAGCGAGTGGGGCAGAGCACCTCCCAGAAAGATGCCAGCGACCAGCAGCGCGAGGCGAGCGTTGGCGATACTGCTGCCTGGCGACGCGTCTTCTTCTTCACAGATCGCCCCCGCCGAAAAAGAGCCATCCACGCGACCTAGGAGTCTGGAGTCAGAGGGCTGTGGTATGGCTTGAGACGGGTCACGTGGACAAGGTTACGTCCACGCCGGCGCATGTTGTCAGATGGGAAAACTGGCTCAATGATGAAATTCACCGGGGATGTTTGCTCCAAAACGCGGTAAGGCCCTTCGTACTTTGGGACGAGTTTTGAGGAAAGCCCAGGAGTCTGGTAGGGAACAGCTAGCCATACAAGAGATATAGGGGAATAGCTGGGACTTCGAAGTGAGTCGGCGTTGTTTTCTTTCTGGCGCTGTTGTTCTTGGGATGTAAAGGTGCGCGCGAGTTGGCGGCACTCTTCCGCTTGTCGGACAGCTTCGGACACAGGTGAGCATTCGGAAGTGTCCGGACGATATGGTAGGAGAGTGTCGATGGCGTTCGAAGGTTCGCGTCCATACAGGAGGAAGAAAGGTGAGAATCCCGTGGCAGCCTGTGTCGCGGTGTTGTATTCGAACGTTATGAATGGAAGAACGCGGTCCCAGTTACCATGATCAGATGTCACGTACATCGCGAGCATGTCACCGAGGGTGCGCTTGAATCGTTCGGTGAGCCCGTTAGTCTGCGGGTGGTATGCCGTAGTCCGTCGATGAACAACGTGGCATTCGGAAAGCAGAGCTTCAACGACTTCTGAGAGGAAGGCTCGACCTCTGTCACTAAGGAGTTCCCGAGGTGCGCCATGTCGAAGGATGAATCGGCGTAGGACGAAAGACGCTTCGTCCCGCGCTGTGGCACTTGGCAGAGCAGCAGTTTCGGCGTATCGTGTTAAATGGTCCACAGCGACTATGATCCACCGATTGCCATCCGGTGTCAGCGGAAGTGGGCCGTAGAGATCTTTGCCGACGCGGTCGAAGGGTTTGGCAGGGCACGGAAGTGGCTGCAAGGCTCCAGACGCGCGTGAAGGCGGTGATTTGGGACGCTGACAGTCAGGGCAGCGCTGAACAAATTTTCGTACAAAGTTGTACATTCCACGCCAATAGTAGCGATGGCGAAAACGTTCATAGGTTTTGAAAACTCCGGCATGGCCACATCGTGGATCGTCGTGGAAGGCAGCACATATTTGTGATTTTAAGCTGCGGGGAATGACCAAGAGCCATTTACGGCCTGCGGGAGCGTAGTTCCGTCGGCGTAGCAGCCGATCACGAATGGCGAAATGGGCAGCTTGGCGTCGGAGAGATCGGGATGCAGGAATGGTCGATGCTCCAGAAAGATAGTCGAAAGGAGAAGCGATCCACGGGTCACGGCGTTGTTCAGTAGCAATGGAGTCAATGTCGAGAGATGTGACTGTGTGCAGTTCGTTGCGCAGGCCGAGTCTGGAGGTAGAGGCGAACGGGACAAGGCGTCCGCGTCAGAGTGCTTGCGTCCGCTGCGATAGATGACGCGAATATCGTACTCCTGAATTCGGAGTGCCCAACGGGCTAATCGGCCAGACGGATCAACGTGGCGAGCCAACAAAGGTCATGGTGATCCGTTACCAGGTCGAACGGGCGACCTACAAATACGGGCGGAATTTGGTAAGCGCCCATACTAGAGCTAAGCACTCCTTTTCAGTGACGCTGTAATTGGTCTCTGCTTTTGTCAGCGTGTGACTTGCATAGGCGACGACGTATTCGGAGTAGCCGGGCTTACGTTGGGCAAGGACAGCGCCAAGACCGACCCCACGAGCGTCTGTATACACTTCAGTTGCAGCTGTTGGGTCGAAATGGCAAAGGATGGGAGAGGTGAGCAGACGACGGAGCGTACCAAACGCGACGTCGCACTCAGGAGACCAGGAGGAGAGGTCTGTGTCACCGCGTAGGAGCTGGGTCAACGGCGACATGATGGACGCGAAATTTCGGACGAAGCGCCGGAAGTAGGAGCATAGTCCGACAAAACTTCGAAGCTCTTTGATGGTAACAGGCTTCGGGAACTCGGCGACGGCACGAAGTTTCGCAGGGTCGGGTAGAACACCGTGCTTGGACACTATGTGGCCTAAGATGGTCAGCTCCCGTGCGGCGAAGCGGCACTTCTTGAGGTTGAGTTGCAGTCCACCGTTGGTCAAACACGTGAAAACCTGTGTGAGCTGATGTAGATGGGTAGGAAAATTGGGAGAGAAAATGACACGCAATGTGTTGTCCATGAGTCGTTCAAACGTGGCAGGTGCGTTGCACAGGCCAAAGGGCATCACGTTAAATTCGTACAGCCCGTCAGGTGTAATAAATTCAGTTTTCTCGCGATCAGCTTCAGCCATCGGAACCTGCCAGTATCCAGAACGTAAGTCTAAGGGCGACAAGAATTCTGCTCCTTGAAGGCTTTCAAGGGCGTTGTCGATGCGCGGCAAAGGATAGACGTCTTTCTGCGTCAACTAATTTAAGCGACGGTAGTCGACGCAAAAGCGAATAGACCCGTCCTTCTTGCGAGCTAGCACGACAGGAGATGCCCAAGGACTGTGGGATGGTTGAATAACGCCACGGCGTAGCATATTTTCAACCTGGTCGTTGATGACACGATGCTCTGCAGCAGAGACGCGGTACGGTCTTTGACGCAACGGCTGGTGCGAACCGGTGTCAATGTAGTGGTGGACTTCCGACGTGCGGCCCAACTGCGGCTGAGATTCATCGAACGAAGTCGTGAAGTGTTGGAGAAGTCGAAGAAGCGCGGCGCGTTCTTCGGCAGTCAGGGTATCGGCGACTGAACTCGTGAATATTTCACTCGACGAGCTCTCCTGTGTTGAAAGGGCATGAAGGTCGTTCGAGTCAGTATGACACGATTCGTCTGGAACGTTCAGAAAGAACGAAGAGTCAAGGTCTTCCACGCGACCGAGACATTCGCCGACAAGCAAAGTAACCGGTGCGGAGAGGGGATTGTAGACAAAAATATCGGTGTGGCCGGCAGCGATGTCAAGAGCAGCAAAAGGCAGTGGGACGGCTCTGCGACTCATGAAGGTGTCGGAAGGTGTGAACAAGACCGTATCATCGTTGAGGCCACCGCAAAAGAGAGGGACGACGGCAAAAGAGGCAGGCGGAATGTCGGTGTCCTCGCGCACGACGAGTTTAGGCAGCTGATCAAGAGCGTCGTGGAATGGCTCTGCACACAGCGGCGATGCGTTCTGGACGGTGCGTTCCTGTGGTGACGCTCTGAACAAACACAGTAAGTGGGGCAGAGCACCGTATAGAAAGATGCCAGCGACCAGCAGCGCGAGGCGAGTGTTGGCGATGCTGCTGACCGGCGACGCGTCTTCTTCTTCACATAATCAATATCAAGAGCGCTGGTGCAATCAATAGCATGAAGCTTACAGCCACCAGATAAAAGACTGTTCTCAGTGCTTCGTATCACCAGTCGTCGTCTCCTCGTTAAAATAATCTCTTTTATAAAAATAATTGTGAGGGTTTTGCGACCCGAAACAACGGTACGACTATGAGAAACGCCGTAGTGGAGGGATCCGGAAATATCAACCGCCAGAGTTTTTTTTATTGAAGCAAGAAAGAAACGAATGACTTGTAGCCATTTATTGCGGATGGCTACCATTGCACATGCATCGCAATGCGGCCGCCGCACCCACTGCGGCAGGCACAATAACCACTAGGCAACCGCGGCGCGTAATTTCTTTCATGATGTTCTAACTCCGATTGGTAATTCAACTGCTTGTGTCGTCCTGGACTGTGGGCTACTAGCACTGCTAGATCAGACTTGGCGAAAAAGCTGGCCCGCACCACAAACCCCTCTTATTGCTATAGCAATTATATGAACAATCTCGGCGTGTTTCTGCCGTCGCCGTCATTTTCCGTATAAATTCCAAATTGGTAACATTCTCTCGCGAATCGTATGTTATACCTGCGGGTAAAAGCGCAAGAGCGGGAGCCCCGAACGTGGCTGAAGCAGAGATGAAACGAGCCGACCCATCTCTGTCGCACGGAGGGTGCATACGATAACATCACCCCGCGTGCGAAGCCTGCCTTCGATTTTCTGCTCAAGCAGAGAGGAAACGCCCGCCCGTCTTGGAAAAGCATAAAGGAACGCGGAGGGTGGGGGGAGGGGGATGGGTCGCTCTAGCAGCAGCTGTGGACTTTGGTCATAAGGGCGCGGTCGCGATCGCTGACGCGCACGCTATCTCGGTAGGCCATGGAAACTTCTGGGATGATTCATTTCGGTGTTTACTTGCGAGTGGACGGATAGCAGCGCGGAAGCTGTTTTCACATCGCGCACGACAAACCGACACAAGACGCCGCAAGAACACGGCTGGTATACCCTTCTACGGCTCGTATACGGCACACGGCTCGTATACCCTTCTACGCGCTGTGCTCTACACGCGAAGAGACTCTGCGTAACGGAAGCTCTCCCTGAAGCGGTCGTGTTCTTTTACACCAGCCTAGTGTAGACACTTATCCCAGTAGCCCTTGCAGGCACTTCAACGTATTCGCTAGCCTAGACCATGTGCTCCGGCGCTGCCCCTCGTTACGAGGCACGGACCAAATCAACGAAGGCAAGTGGCTATCCGCTGTCAAGAGCCACACCTCTCAATTACGGGCTCAACTATGGGCTATCCGGAGGACCCACGCTTTGGCGGTCGCGTTTCCCGCGGCGCGCTGAGTCGTGCACCTCCGGACATTCAATAAAGTTTTGAATCCGTCCATTAAAGCCTTTTGTAGAGTTATGTCAGATCGGATCCAAAAGAGTTAGCTGCCAGCCTTACTTCGTGTGACATTACAAATTGTTGCTATCGCACTCATTGCTTCGCTCTTGCGGTGAAACTGCAACCTTTTCAATACACGTTTTTCCTTCCTTCGTTCCCAGAAAAATTTCCGGAGTCCGTGATGCACTTAAGATCATCTGAAGGAGAAAGGCTTTTCTAAAGACGAACGCAGCAAAGACGAAGCGAACGCACAGCTTGCGCGCCTTAAGCCAAGTTTCTTTCTTTATTTGGTTTGTGCTATTTTTGGTGCGTGGAAACTTGGGCAAGTTAGCAGGACATAATTGAATAAACTAACAGCGCAACCGATAAGGACAGATGAAGGTAAGACCACACAGCGCTGTGTGTTGCCTTCCTCTTTCCTTGTCCGTTGCGCTGTTCGTTTATTCAGCTATTTTTGGTATTGTTTCATGCACGCCGAAACTTTCACCTTCAGATTTAGCGTCGTCTGTACAAGAAAGGCGTCATGAATCAGCCTTACGTCGACTTCTAAATGCCTCAAGATAACAAAGAGGCTGAGAAAGAGAAGTGGCTGCTTTTTTTTTAGCGCTTGCATGGTTTCGAAGTTCGTCAATCAATGTCAACACTTTTAGTGACACGGGCCAGCTGTTGGGAGCTGTCACCAGAAGTTTAAGGCAACAGCTTTTCTTGACTAAATATTAAAAAAAAAAGAAAATAGGTTATAACAGGTAAGCCCTTCGCTGCCACCACCATAAGCCTTTGTTGTATTTATTGCACATTATACTGTTACAAATCCTGCGTCAACTTTGCAGGCTTTGCTAACAACGCAAGGAGAGCGTGCCATTAGGTCATGCTGGGTCCCTCAGCAGCTCCTAGTCCACGAAAGTGAAGATAACAAAAAAGATATCTTCGTCTTGCTCGAGGTGCGAAGTGCTTAGGAAGACTAATGTAACTCACGGTAAATGTCAAGAACTTACCTCAGAGTGAAGATGAGCCTGGTTACCGCCGCCGTCAAATTCCTGCGGCGTCTTGTGTCGCTTTGTCGTGCGCAATGTGAAAACAGTTTCCGTGCCGCTATCCGTCCACTCGCAAGTAAACACTGAAATTATTCATCCGAGAAGTTTCCTTTAAGGTCGCTCAACTGATTCATTGCACTGTTCAGTGAAGGTTATCTTATTTTTTTTTGAGTTCGTGCTCTCACTGAAATGATAAGAAATTGAAACGCACTGCATGCCAGAACGAAAGAAGAGATTTTTTGGAATTTTTCCCCAGGCGCATGTTTCTTTGTTCGACACAACCAAAAAAATCTAATAGACAACTGGTGTAGAGAAAGCATAGGGGACATTAATTGTTGTCTTTAGCTGTAGTATAGTAATTACGACGCAATTCTAAGTCAATTGAAGTGGACGAAAAATCACCTCTGCTGTTGGTGGGATCTGCACTCACAACGTCCGAATCATGTCGGAAGGCATATGAATAAATGTGCAAGAATAATTACAAAATGGATACATCTGCGAAGATGGACACTCACATGACAAGAAATTAGGCACCGAAAATTTCAGAAACAGGAAAACAGGACGACGCAAACATCTACAACTAATTCGGCTCACTGCCTGATTTCTTCCCCAGCATTTCAGGCGCACGAAAAAGTTCACTGTTTCATATCACAATAATCACACAAGTTGCCTGAACATCACTGACTAGAGGTCCTCATCCATTGTGGACTATAACCCCAACAGCCCGACCCATCGCTTACGCAATGGATCAGACAACGTCCACACAGCTCTGGTTTTAGAGAAGATAGCTGCGATGCGCTTAAAAACCGTAGAGGGAAGGTCTAGACTGCTCTGTTATGCCCTCGGGCTGTTTTTTGTGCGGGTTTCTTATTCTCCTGTAAGTAAGAAAAAATCGGACTCTTCCGATGTCGTCTCACTAAGGTTTCGTTGTCAGCGGGTATACGCGAAGATTAACAAGAATAAAAACGGCCAAGCTCAGTCAGGATCTGATATAAAGGTCACTCGTGTCCTGCCGCGCTTCAGCTCCTTGATCCCCACCGCGAAAACTCCACTAGAACCAATATCCTCAAAATGTGGTTGGATTCTTTTTGCGATAGTTCTTCTTTTGCGGTGATATTTCAGGTGCAAGTCACTTTCACTCCCCTGGAGCTTCGCTTGGTTTTCGCTTTGGTTTTGCTTGAAACGGTTCCATTGTGAAGGGAAGGAGTTATGTACAAACACTTTTGTTAAAAGTGCAGACTTCATAACTTTTCCTTCGGGAATTGTTGCAGGAAAAAACGTCAGTGATATATGTCGGTCAGTATCGAGACTGCAGTATCGTGTCGGGCTGCGGTATCGCACAAACTTGAAGCAATAAACAAATCAAGCTTCTGCGACTTCCGTCTCAGAAGTCACAGAAGCTTCCGCAGAAGCTTCGTGTGCACAGATTTAGGTGCACATTAAAGAACCCCAGGTGGTCGAAATTTCCGGAGCTCTCCACTACGGCGTCTTTCATAATTAGGCTATATCGTGGTATTTGGACGTAAACCCCGACAGTTATTATATTCTCTTTCTCTCTCATTATTAGTCGTCAAACTGTGTCAAGGTGCCGCTAAGCGCGCCTGTGTCATTAATTACGCACGTACTTTGGTTGTCTAAGTGTTATACACAGGCGCCAGCGATCAATTACCAGGAAGAGCGCGTCATCGCACGGGCTACCACGTTTAAATAATGCATCCACACACAAAAAAATTGTAACAGCCCTCGAACGGAAACCTTCTATTTGTTCACAAGCGGTGACGGCGTCGCAACCGACCGTAGCAGCTCCAGTAAGGTAGCACAGCTGCTAGCTGCGATAGTTGCGTAGTAACTGCTTGCACTACAAAGCGTACCGATGATAATTAGGGCAATCGGACGTCTTCCACGTCAGAGACTCTTGCGTTACAAAATAGCGGCTGTTAGTGTAATGCGCTAAGTCTCAACAGGAATAGTGAAGTCTGGCCAATCTATGTTGCATAATTGTGTGTGATACGTCATCATACGGTGGCCTGTCGACCACCTAATTTCCTCTGTCTCATTCCCCGCTTCGACCTGGGTTAGGCCGTGGGCTCGGTAGGCGAAAACTCGAGCCCGATGGTGGGCGGCCTCATCACCAGGGAGTGAGCAGTGGGCTGGTGCCCAAATAATTTGGACAGTGCGATGGTTAGGGTTCTGATTCAGAATTTTATGAGTTTTCTTAGTTTTGTTTTTTTAACCGTTCGTGTCGAAGCCAACTACGCCCGATTTCTGAACTGATTAGGCATATTTAACACACATTGCTTTAATAATATTGATACGAAGAAGGTGCTACGAAGCAGAACCAGCAAAAGAATGTGAGCTAGGTATTCATAAAAGTTTCATTTATAAACATTCAGCCTGACGAGATAGGTCATTTTCATAATATAATTGTTGATTTAGTATGCTAGCAAGATGTAAAAAGCAGCTGGAACAGGGAACAGGAAATGAGATTTAGCATTCGAGGAAAGCTGTGTTATAGATTGACTGCGCCGAAGGCCATGCGTAGACGAACAAATAGACGATCAAAAAACACGAAAAGCAGTAAACTGTGAATGTAGACTCGCCAAGACAGCAGTAAGAGTGCGCGTGGATGGATCAGTAGACGGAAGAATTTTTAATCGCTATGTACGTAGCCGGCATGTTTTTTCCAGAGGGAAAGGAGGGAGGGGTTCACCCATCCTTTTGTGTGCGTTTGAATTTGTGCGCGTATAAACACACATACAAAATTCCCCCTAACCGGCTACGACAACGTATTTCCACTATAGCATGTTTAATCTCTTATGAAGGAGAATACAAAAAACAATAGAGAATGTATATATATTTTGTTGTAAATACTCTTACAAAAATGGCTAGTAACATTGAGTAGACCACCTAGTAACCATCTTTGACATTGGTGACCGTCTAGTAACATTTGCGATCTAGTAACATTTGTCAATAGACCGTCTAAAGACCTCCTTCTTACTTTTGTATAAAGACTATTTTATGCAGACCGTCTAAAGACCTGCTTCTTACTTTTGTATAAAGAGTATTTTTGTGTAGACCGTCTAAAGACCTCCTTCATACTTTTGTATAAAGACTATTTTATGCAGACCGTCTGAAGGCCTGCTTCTTACTTTTGTATAAAGACTATTTTATGTAGACCGTCTGAAGGCCTGCTTCTTACTTTTGTGTAAAGACTATTTTATGTAGACCGTCTAAAGATCTCCTTCTTACTTTGAGAAAGGCTCTCGCAAAATTCGCTAAATAAAAAAAGTCGTTGAATGTTAGGCGGATTTTTAGTAAAAGATAGGTGTGCCTCAGTGGTATCTATAAGCCCACCGCAAATTTACACGTACGCCATGAATGTTTGTTGCTTAATTACACGGAAAAAAAATGTCCCATCTGAGCTACATTGGAGGTCAAGATGTGGTGCCTATATATACTCGGGGACCAAAGTTTGGTTGTGAAGAGCGGGTGGTGAGCGGTTGTCAGTGTGAGTGTTGTATTACTTTGCGAATGTTGTGTGCATGTTTGTGTACGTGTGATCGAGTTTGCGTGTTTCGATGCTAATTTAATTAAAGATTCTCTGGCGCACGGTGCGAAAGCGAAAAGCTCCCCTATGGATGTAAACAAATACTCCCCTCAGTCCATCCAAAACCTCCGTCCTTAAAGGGGGTAAATTTTTTACTCCCCTGGACGGAGTATATAAAACCCCCATAGGCGCGTGCGCTAGAGGACGAGTCCATTTACTCCCATCTCGGCTTTTTTTTTTGCTCACAGTGATAGGGTGTCTGTTGAACATTGTTCATAGGGCGTTACTATGAGGTCACCAGACAACCTATGAACATGAGTCTGTTCAAAGTTGGTGGCCAGTTGCAGCCAGAGCGTTGATTGAGTGTTGGTACAGACGTCTAAAGACAGTTGGTAGACACTCTTTTGATTGTTGGTAGGTTCTAGTAACAATTGTCTTTAGACCGTCAACTTAATGTTACCAAATATATTTGTAAGGGTATTAGCATTTCGCTAGAGTTAACATAATGTCAATCAATCAGGTACATCGCAAGTTGTTTTTTCTAGATCATCATACTGGCGTAATAAGCCCTGACTTCCATCTATACTAAACGGAGCCTTCTTCGTATTTTTCGTTTTGTGAGAACCAGTAACGTTTGCGACCAGTTTACGCGTCTATATTAATACGCCAAAGATACCATCCAAACATTGCTAACTCCAAACCGGTCGTCCACGTTTGCAAGTTTATTAGTAGGGTTCTTCTAAACTCAAGATTTGAAACCATATTACTCATGTAGGAATGGCTGCTTCGCTTATATTAGTGTTCATAGAATATTTACTTCTACCGTGGTCTGGTTCCGATGACTAGAAACGGCCTATTCGGCGAACAGACATGTTAATATATGAGGACATTTGCATAGGTATTCCACGAATTTAAAAACCGGGCAGTACTTTTATCAATCAGATGCGCCGTAAAAGGTATTTTCCTTACGTGCTAGTTACCATCTTCACTGACTTGTTTGTTAAGCTCCTTTTCAAATATATATATATATATATATATATATATATATATATATAAAGGAAAGAAGACTCTTAAGGGCTCGTTTTCTTTGTTAGACACAATATTAATTAGAACTAACAGACAATAACGCCAAGGAAAGTATAGGGGGTGTTATCTGTAGTATTTAGAATATAAATGTTAAGAAAGTAAAGTGGACGAAAAGATAACTTGCCGCGTTATTCGAAGGTCGCAGGTTCGGTCCCTGCCGGCGGCAAGTTATCTTTTCGTCCACTTTACTTTCTTCACATTTATATTCTAAATACTACAGATAACACCCCCTATACTTTCCTTGGCGTTATTGTCTGTTAGTTCTAATATATATATATATATATATATATATATATATATATATATATATATATATATATATATATATATATATATATATATATATATATATATATATATATATATATATATATGTGACGTACGAAGCCATGGTAGGAGAAGCCGAGGATGAAGAAGTGCGCGTGGATGGAATAAAAGTATGGCGTATGAGCCACGGCTCGTCTCTCATTCATAGCGTCACACAAGTCGACAGGATGGAGACCTGGCAGCCGACTCAACAGCCGCACATCACCAGCAAAGCCATCAGCAAGACACGTTGACCGCATGCAGACCACCGAAGCAGATCCTGCTGCCACAGCGACCAGCATCATGACAGAACCATCGGCTGACCTTGACATCCCCAAGTACACCGGATCAGCGGACGATGGACCCGTGCAGGAGTGGTTCGACCTATTCGAGCTCCACGCTACCGCTGCATCATGGTCGGAAAGGGAGATGGTCACCAACTTCAATGACTACGTCACCGGTGAGGCATTCCGATTTTACCTCACACACATATTTCAAAACAACGAGTCATGGAAAAAGATCTAAGAAGAGATGATTACCCGTTTTAACGACTACGACAAAGACTTGCTTATAAACAACCATGTGGAGACAATCGCACTCAGTCGTCACAGTCAAAAGCAGTCTTCACGCATCCGAACACCAAGCATGAATTCTCGATTCCCCACAGACAGATTAAAGCATCCGCTCACTGAAAGGCATGGAGATCTTCCACGGAGACTCAATCTTCCACCGGGCTTTGATACTGAACGAAAATCAGCCTTTTCTACGTCGTCATTGAACCATAGGACTCATGCAACTGAACCACCTTATGCACTCTGCTCCCCGTATCGCACACTTCACCCACCACCTGGTTTTGCATCATGTGGATCTCCAGTTGCTCCCAACGTTCACCTCACACCTCACAAGCTCGCTACGGTCGGGTTAGAGCTGAGGAACTGTGACGATACTCGACCAAGCCACGTCCCTTCCGTACAGATTCATGCGTCAGAACAGCGTCGCTCGGTAGGTGCGCATAGAGACAACCTTTCGCAATCGGAGTCTGACCAAGCCACGCCTGTTACGGCATCACCGTCAAGTCCACACCCACCCGAGAGTCGAAACAACACAGAAAGCTCAGAGGCATCAAGCGTGGAACGTTGCCGGCTGCCACAGGCGTCTGTAATTAACGGCGTTGCAGCAGCCTTTGAAGAGCTCGCACCAACTTCACTGCCCGAAAAGCATAGCACCAGCTACCTAGTGGACACTACATCAAGTTGCCACGAAAATCAACGTCATGCTTCAAAAGGGCTGTCGCTTCAGCAATTTCTGCAGCATCATCAGCAAGGCCTACCCAAGCAAATCGACCAAATTAAGGGGCAGCAACAGGCACTCCGGCAAGGACAACTACAAATATCAGAAGCACAATCGGAAAGACGTTTGAAAGCGAGCCAACTGAAGCGAAGACAACTTCAAGATGCCTCGCTCAAGACTAAGAAACCATCAAATTCAAGACAACTTCACCGAAAGGAACGTCGTCAGAGACGCCTTCAATGTCAGGCATCAAGACTGTGCCTACGAACCAACCATGTGAGACAACATCACAACAAACGACGAAACCGGCACAAAACAACCAAGTTTTCTTCTGAAAGAACACGGCCATCGCCCCATCACCCTCGTTCAACGGATAGAATAAGTAGAAGCACCGCATGTGTAACGGTCACGACAAACGGACGCCGACGACATCCGAGCTGCCGGCGTTACAAAGTGTTCCAATATGATTCACTTGTGACATGTCTAACAACTGTGTTGAGATCAGTGTCCATGTGCAAGGCATGCTTGTGTCCTCCAGAACGCAACAGCCAGCCTCGACCACCAGAGCTCTTCTCAACATCATCGGACTGCTGCACTCTGCCTTGAAGTTTTCTGCAAGTTTACGGAACTACATTGGGGCACGGAACGATTTGTGCATTTTGAGATTTGTCACTTCTAAGCCTCTCCTTGTTTCCTTTTCGTTCTTTGTAACTCACACCTTCTTTCGGGGGGAGGAGGAATCATGTGACGTACGAAGCCATGGTAGGAGAAGCCGAGGATGAAGAAGTGCGCGTGGATGGAATAAAAGTATGGCGTATGAGCCACGGCCCGTCTCTCATTCATAGCGTCACATATATATATATATATATATATATATATATATATATATATATATATATATATATATATATATATATATATATATATATATATATATATTTGAAAAGGAGCTTCAAACACATGTAAGTGAAGATGATATCTAAAACTGATGTGTCAGCGTATGCAGTCTCATCAATGCACGTCACTGCCACGTCACATGCGTTTCGTATAAAAGCAAGCTGCTCAATAAATCGTCGTTCTTGTTTCGTTATCTGCCTTCCGTGTAGTATCTCGACAGCGACGTAACAGTGGCGACGAGCAGACCCGCGCGAACATGAGTGCCGGGCGGCCGCCAGAATTCGGAGGTGCAGATGGTACCTGGCCGACGTATCGTGTTCGTCTGGAGGCTTACTTCGAAGCCAAAAACATCGCAGACGAAACGAAGAAGCGAGCACTCCTGATATCGTCGCTCACGGACAGCGCAGTGGGAATGGTTCAGGGGCGTTGCCACCCGAGGAAGGTCAACGAACTCAGCTACGATGAAGTCGTTGGGCATTTGGAAGAATATTATACTCCGCATGTCAACGAGACCGCTGCAAGCTATGCATTCTTCATGCGAGCACAGAAAGCCGGTGAGTCTGTTCAGGATTTCATTGCCGAAATTAGGCGGCTGGCGGAAAAGTGCAATTTCGGGGCAGCGTTGGAGCGCATGCTGAGAGACCGAATTGTGTGTGGCGTGCACGATGAAGATGTTAGGCGACACTTACTGACGCAACGGAAGCTCACGCTAGAACAGGCAGAATGCTTTGCAATTTCGGCACAAGAAGCCGCTGAGAACGCCCGAATAATGCACTCTACAGAGCAAGGTTCGGTAAATTTTGCACGCCAAAGGAGCCGGACTGGGAAAGCTCGGCCAAAGCCGGATCTGTGCGGCCAATGTGGACGGTGTGGTAACGAAAGACATGCCGAGGATGAATGTAAACACTTGCGTACGGTGTGCCACAGGTGCGGCAAACGAGGCCACCTGAGCCGAATGTGCCAGTCAGCCACATCTATTCACCGACAACAGATGCCACATGTGGATAGACGACGGCAAGGGGCGTACGCAACGGTAGCTGAAGACTGCACAACCTCGGATGATAACGAGGCCTTGTACACCATAGAGGCCGTCCTTCACCAAGAAGCAAGCATCCGCAAAGTTAAACCCATTTACAAAGTCGTCAGCTGGGATAACGTTCCGCTAACAATGCTGGTCGACACCGGATCACCTGTAAGCATCATTTCAGCAGCGGTGTCTCGGAAATACGAAATGAAGTGGCCGCCGTTGCGAAAAACGCAGCTGAAACTGTCCTGTCTGTTGGGTGAACTTCCAGTGCTTGGACAACTATGCATGACGGCCAGATGCGATGGGAAGGATAGGCAAGGCACGGTCGTAGTGGTCGACAGCTTGGGACCGTCGTTATGTGGCAGAGACACGATCAAGGCTTTCAATGAAATCGGAGTGCCCATGCTGACAAACATCGTCGCGAGCGTGCAACCGATCAAGTTCAACGGACCCAACACGGGACTAGAGGCCCTACTCAGCGAATATGCTGACGTCTTTGCTCCTGGTCTCGGATTGTGCAAGGGACCTCCGGTGACATTCCAGTTGAAAGAAAACGTGGTTCCACGGTTTTTCAAGGCCCGGACTGTACCTTACGCCTTGAGGGACAAGATGTCGGATGCGCTGGATCAGCTAGTAGCCCAAGACGTCCTCACGCCTGTGAAAACCGCCGAGTGGGCAACACCAGTCGTACCCGTTCTAAAGAAGGATGGGTCGCTCAGAATTTGCGGAGATTTTCGGATGACGGTCAATGCGGCCACTGCGACGGAGCAGTACCCGTTGCCACGAGTGGAGGACATTTTTGCGAAACTGAATGGCGGGGAAGTTTTCACGACGTTGGACCTGCGCCAGGCCTACAACCAGCTACCATTGGATGAGCACGCTTAGAAGATAGCAGTCTTGAACACTCAAAAAGGTCTTTTCTGTTTTAAACGGCTGCCTTTTGGCGTAAGTTCTGCACCGGCCGTGTTTCAGAGACGGATGGACGCGCTTCTGAGCGATATTCCAGGAGTACAGGTGTATCTGGATGATATTATCGTCGCGGAAAAGCGAAGTGACATGTCACGGCTGCGGAAAGTCCTCCAGAGATTGCGAGAATATGGTCTACGGTTGCACAAGGAAAAATGCAAATTTCGTCAAGGCGAGGTCACCTTTCTCGGCCATCGTATCGACGCTAAAGGACTGCGGCCAAAAGACGAGAACATCAAGGCCGTTCGCGAAGCCCCAGAGCCCACTTCGGTGAGTGAGCTCAAAGCATTTTTAGGTCTTGTGAACTATTACGGCAACTTCTTGCCGAGCCTGGCGACCGTGCTCGCTCCGCTATACGCCCTTCTCGCCAAAGGTGCCAAGTGGCAGTGGAAGCAGGAACACAAAGAATCTTTTCGGAAAGTTAAGGAGGCCATGGAGGACTCCCAGTTTTTGGCCCATTTTGATCCTGATAAGCCGTTGAGGCTGGAGTGTGATGCGTCACCAGAAGGTATCGGAGCCGTTTTGTCTCACCGTGTCAATGGCGTTGATTACCCTATTGGTTTCCGCTCCAGGAAGCTTACAAGGGCAGAATGTAATTACTCGCAGTTGGAAAAAGAGGCCCTGGCACTCGTGTTCGGGGTTGCCCGATTCAAGGACTACTTGTACGGACATGAGTTTGTCCTGGTGACTGACCACAAACCACTTACTGGTTTATTAAATCCAAAAAAAGGCGATACCCCCGATGGCAGCCGCCCGAATTCAGCGTTGGGCCTTGTTTCTCGCTAATTACAGCTATACGGTGCAGTATCGTAAAGGCAGTGACCATTCAAACGCAGATGCCCTCAGCCGATTGCCACTACCTGGTTCAGAGCCACGAGAAGGCCATTCCGACGAACAGGAGTACGTTTTGTTCGCCCAAGCGATGGAGGAAACGGCGATATGCGCCCGAGAGGTGAAAGAAATGACTGATCGAGACACCACTCTCCAGCAGGTCAAAGAA
Source organism: Rhipicephalus sanguineus (assembly GCF_013339695.2). NCBI lineage: Eukaryota > Metazoa > Arthropoda > Arachnida > Ixodida > Ixodidae > Rhipicephalus > Rhipicephalus sanguineus. The sequence continues at coordinate 65,167,932 of NC_051186.1, forward strand.
TGGATTTTTGCAGGATGGCCGGTGTTTCGATCCCAGAATCACGAGCAGTACCGGCCGTACTTCAACAGAAGGATGGAACTGACCGTAAGTGACAATTTGGTGTACTGGGGTCATCGCATTGTTTTACCCTTTGCGGCAAGAAGACGCTCACTAAGCCTGCTGCATGAAACTCATCCTGGTATGGTTTCCATGAAGAGTATCGCCAGAACGCTATTTTGGTACCCGGGACTAGACTCTGACATTGAACGACTGGTGAAATCATGCTCTGTTTGTGCACAGGCTTCCGCGATGCCACCTGCCCAGGTACCTGCGACATGGCCAGCGACCGGGGAAGGTTGGAGCCGTCTGCACGCTGATTTTGCAGGTCCGGTGGACGGACACATGGTCTTGGTCATCGTAGACTCGGAAACGAAATGGATCGAAGCGGTGCCAATGAAGATTGCCACGTCTGAAACCACGGTCAGAGCCCTGAGGTCAATATTTGCACGGTTTGGGCTTCCAAAAACGTTCGTGTCTGACAATGGACCTCAGTTTGTGAGCGGTTTTTTTCGCGAGTTCTTGGCCCGTAACAAGGTGCAGCAACTAACAACAGCCCCCTATCATCCCCAATCTAATGGGTTAGCCGAGAGAGCGGTGCGCACGCTCAAGGAAGGACTAAAGAAAAATCCGGGCAAGGACTTGATAACGCGGTTGGATCGGTTTTTGTGCAGGTACCGCCAAACACCCGGGCAGGATGGCAAGTCACCGGCTGAACGTTTGCTGGGTTACCAGATTAGGACGAAGATAGACAGCATTAAGCCGAAAGAAAAGTATGCTGATGGTTTGCCAGCAGAAGCTACGAGAAAATTTAATGCAGGAGAACCGGTGTGGATGCGCACTTTTGGAAGAAGTCGAAGGTGGATTCCAGGAGTAGTGCACGACCAAAAAGGTTCCAGGATGGTCACCGTGGATTGTGCTCAAGGACAGCACCGACGGCATCTAGATCAGCTAAGACGTCGAGCTGAATCGGTGGACAGTGACCCCGGCCAGAAAAACAAGCAGGAGCCAGTCGAAGAGACTGGGGAAAAGGTGCAAGACAGTCCGGAAGAAACAGCGGCGGAATCACCACCAACGCTCGTGCGAAGATCGACCCGGCCACGGAAACCACCTGAACGTTATGGCTTTTAAAGGGGGAGAGATGATGTGTCAGCGTATGCAGTCTTATCAATGCACGTCACTGCCACGTCACATGCGTTTCGTATAAAAGCAAGCTGCTCAATAAATCGTCGTTCTTCTTTCGTTATCTGCCTTCCGTGTAGTATCTCGACAGCGACGTAACAAAAACGTGAGGTAAATACATTTTACGGCGCATCTGAGTGGCAAAACAACTGCCCGATTTTTAAATTCGAGGACTACCTATGCAAATGTCCTCACAGATTAACAGGTCTGCTCGCCGAATATGCCGTGTCTATGCTGTCCACAGAAGTCACGCATGGAATGGAACCTTCAGACTAACCCTAGCCATCTGACCTTAATTACATTATTTCTTCATCGACGTAGAGAAAGTTCCCAAACTTTCTTTTGTTTTCCTGCTTTTCCGTTTGTGGTGATTTCACGTCTTTGCATCGTCCGGCCAACCTTCGGTATGGCCTCATCAGTTCCGGCGTTTCCCAGTAATCGATTACCTTCTGCTTGACCGCAAAGCAATGAGAGCTCAAACAAGCTTGATGCCGAAGTATTCGCGAACCAAGAAGACCCGTCTCTTGCTGTTTTCAGCTGAAAAAAGCGACAAAACTTCGCTTTGGCTTTGCGCGTTGCCTATTTGCGCTTGAGATGCCGGGCGCGAACTTCACTTTCTGATGTACGGTGTGCTCCCCGACCAACTTCCCAACCTCACTTTCGAACCTCCCTGCCTCGGGCTAGATTCCGCGTGTCAGTGCGCCAGGACAAGGTTATTTGGATTTCGTAAGGAGTCGTCGCTTTAGGTGCTGTTAGGTTCTTGTGTGAAATGTCTTCGATAACCTCTGTTCAATGTCAATGATAACCTCTGTTTTCGAATCACTTCCTATAATCGCTCATTTACAGGTAGGTCTGTTGTTCAACAAGAGGCTGAAGTGGGGCACTCCGCATGTGCGTGTTTTCATCGACGAAACACACTAGTAGCAATAAAGAAGTGATAAAAAAAGGATGGTCAAGACATTTCTTGTTGTTTATCTTGTCTCGTTTATTTGGGGAACCTAATAAATTTCCATCTGGGTTCTTGCCATTAAAGAAAGTTGTATTTCAGCGGCTATAGAGAAAGGCGAAAAATCCTTGAGTAGGAGGGGGAGGGTTGGTTGTCGCAGGTCTTTAGTATGCGATCGAAGAAAAAAAGATGGATATTTGGGTGACTACATACAAACGAAGCGCGCGTGTGTGTGTGTACTCTCCCTTTTGTCCGTTGTCGTCGTCGCGCCTTACACTTCAAATATGCTGAACCAGCACGCTCAGTCTGCCATTCAAAAAAAAAAAAAATACTTGGAGACCTCCTTTATCCTTGACTGAGGTGCAGGGTAGTGGCGCTCGCACCTCGACGTTCGTGTGTCCCGGTGTACTCCTTGGGTTGACATTGGATTTCGTCCCACTGCTGAAACTCCTCTCAGAGGCCACGTGAAAGGAAGCGTGTGGTTGAGATCCGCTCCGTCAGGTGCCGCAACGATCCCAGCTAGTCGCACGTGCTCCCCCATTCCCACTCCCCTTTCGTATTTCCTCCTCGTCCTTCTCCGAAACCATCTACTCTCTCCAAGAACTCATTCGATTAATATTCATTAATGATCCGGACCATTCATAGGTCCTGATCATAAGTAAACTTATGCTCCGATATCATGTGTACCCAATATGACACCTAATTCAACTAGTCTCTGTCGAAAAATTTCATATGACACGCATGACACATATCCAATAATCTCGTATGATCATACGAGAACACATATGATTCGTATGTGTTCATACGATAATATTGGATACGAGGCATATATGACATATGAAATTTTCGATAGGGGTGCCTTTGATTTCGTACCAGTTTTTCTTTTTACAGGACTTTTTTATGAATATTCGGAAAACTGGAAGCAAGTGCTCGATCGGAAGTGCCTGCAAGAGAAGCAAGACTGTCAATCGTTGCCCGTGCCACCAATGATTTGTAATATTTATAATAAAAGACCCAGCAAAAACATATAAAGGTATACTCCATTCCGCCGCTCTGACTTGGTAGTACTTTGCGCTCGAGAACGGAGGAAAAGTTCAGCGAAATTTATTGAAGAGGCGACATCTGGCCAAATGAGAAGCAGTATGCTAAACCATATGTATGAACGTGGAGCAAAACTATCTATCCGCTTATTCAGCGATTTTGTGTTCGACAAATATGTGGGAGGTTTTGATCCGGCGCGAAGCTTAGCGACCCGACGGCTAGTGAATACGAGCCGAACTTAATTGAAGTGGCGTTCGTGGGCTCTCCCGTTGAAAGGCGTTGACGTTGCAACCCCTGTAGCTCTAGCTTTCACGCCAGGAAGAGTGCAGCGAATTGCCAAAGCGCCGCTCATCTAATACCGCCTCGGACTCTCAGCAAACGCGTTTGCTTACATGCGTCAAATTTGACAGCCATGACGTTCCAACAGCCAACGGTTGGAAAACGCGAACGAGTTTGCGAACGGAGAGTGGTTGCCAAACCACTGTCGTGTAAAATTACACGGTGGTGAACGAAGCTTTGCTTGCAGTCCTGTAGAGTATGTGGTTGGTCCTCAGCGCCGGATATGCATTGTATGGCGTAGTTGTAGCGTCATGATGAGGTAGACGGAAACTCGGTTGGCATCGTTTGCATAATGATGGAGAAAAGCGCTTCTTTGATAGCAATGCAAACAAGCGCTTTATCAGTTCGACTCCGTCAAGATGCTTTGGTCACCGTGCCTCTTTTTTATGAGTTCTGCAACGCATTGAATGAGTTCTATTATTGGTTTCTATGAAGTATCTGAACGGTCGCAAGCGTTTTAGGCGCGACGTTGTGAGAAATATTTGGTTTGATTTTCACGCCAATTAGTAAAGGAAGATTTACTTTTCATTTTCTCGTAATAGTCTATAGACGTCTACAGAATTAGCTACCAAAATGAAAGATTGAAAAATGTACTTAGTACCCTTGACACACGCATTTCACCTTCTTGAAGGCGTAATTTTCTTCTAAAAAAGTACTTGTTTTAAATAAATCAACAGGGTTAGAGCGAAACTACCGAAAGAAGGCGGTACTAGCTGTGTCGCGAAATACGAGCGTGTCCCTCACGCTTAAGCTGCCTTAAAACTTCAGGTTCACCCGGTGCGTTAAAAGGCCATCCGACTGCGAAACGATTGAGGGCATCCATGCATAATAACAAATATTACCTGAAACATATTCTGCAACGTTTATTGCTTAATCATGCACGGGACATTTTCTCGGAGTGTGATATTCAGGCATTAACGATGGCTTGTCTTCGAAACGCAGGGCTCAACAGCCTGGAAGTAGTGAGCTTATCGCTTGATCCTGTGGATGCATACATTTTGCTCATTCCTCTAAGCTTCTAAATATTGTTCCGTTTACTGCCGCTAAAGCTAGCTTCAATGCCTTCTAAAGCTTACGCGGAAGGTGTTTTGACGCTCCTTCTCTTGCTGGCTGATTACGGATTGAATCGTAAACAACTCGAATACCCGTAAAACGGTGCATCTATGACGCAGAGATTTTGTCGATGAAAGACTTCCTCTTCTTGTTTCTTTCGTTTTGTTTCGCGGTGTCGTTACAGAAACTCTCTTTTTGATCTGGATTGCTCAAAAAGAGCGACGTCATGTGCAGTACAGCTCCAAATGCGTTGTTTACTGATTATAATATCCTCGCTGTTCAACTACGAAAGTACGTAATTTATGAAAAGTTTTTATTTCTGAAGCGTATTTTGTTAGTAAGACATACTTATTTGTATAAAATTCTGAAGACGAAGTTAGTTTTGTGACTGTTCATGCTCATGTTACGAGACATCGTGCTGTAAGTATGCCGCTTCATTTCGAGCCTTTATGAGTTTTTTAGTTTTACCGGTACACTTTGCTTATGGCCCTCCGAATAAGGACGTTTAGGAAGGAGTCTATAGAAGGGACGTTACGGCACGCATTCGGTGTACGTGCGGGTGCTCTACGCCAATTATTTTCGTTGGCCCAATTCAGAAAAAAAAAAGCACTCGTGAACTCCATATCCGGACGGTAGCCATCTACGAGTGGCTATGTTTTAACACACCAAGGAACGTCAAATAGGCCTGAGCAAGTACAACTTAGCAAGAAGCATTTGTGATCCGCGTTTGGACCTCTGCACTCACATTCTCTGCAAATATGGTCGAATGTTTTGGACTTTCTCTTTCCTCAACTTCAATTACACTCCGTTTCCCGCCATCGAATCCACAGTTACCAAGAAGACTTCTCAGCCATCACCGACACAAGGCGCAAAGTGCCCTATGAATTATGCATGGCAGCGGTCGGCGACAAGCTTCCGTGTACCTAAAAGCAGTGCTGCGTTGGCGTCTTCGCTAGCAACTGCAGGAAAGTGGTTGCGTGTTGTCACAGCCTTTCTTATTAATTTTTGCTCCAAGCTGTGTTTTTTTTTTGTTTCTCGAGTACAGTGCGATCTAACGGTATAGAAAGTTATGGTGCCGTCTTGCACCACAGAAAGAGTGACTGTAGTGCACCTATAACCTTTCGGCACTCTTTTAAAAACTGTATTTGAGATAAATTTCCACGAAAACATGTTTCTTATAAGTGTTGTTATTCCTATTATGTTTATCAGAGAAATAAGCAAATTTTTACTTATCCACAATAATTTTCGTAATCTGGGACTCCTCTGAAATGCCCTGTCCAACGACGCAGCACGCACCACGCACAGCGATTTTCACACAAAAAGGCGCTTGTGAACAGTGATCTGTTGGTGTCTGTCATTAGAATGCTTTATGGTCGTGAGAGTTGTTGGTTGTGACTGTATACTAGCTCAGAGGGTTTATCTACAAAAGAAAGGCAACTCAGCGTACACCCGTTCCCAGAACTCAACCGGGCAACGAGATAGCATTCGTGCATTATATTTTGGCAGCCTTAATTAGTAACTGACAGGAGAGCTCTAGAACATTTTCGTCCATATACAATGAAGTAGCGTTGCCAGCGAAGCAAGTGCAGAATACAAGCACAAAAACAAACAAAAATTCAACAGATGGTGAATATGATTAAGATTGCTGGGACCCTACCTGCGGACACGCGCGTGTAGATGGGCGTCAGCAACGCCCTTCATCTGCATGCCGTTCATCACTTGCCCTTACACTCGTTCAATATACGCACGTGAGTTTGTTTATTCAATGCCACTTCTTCTTGCTGCTTGAGCGACGCCTGCTTTGCATAGGGCGAGTAGTCGCGGGTGAAGGCATCCTATGCAATCAAGCGACCGGTTTAGCGGCCATGTTTGTTTCGGCACGCCGTTCATTCCGCTCTAATTAATTCTAGGTGATGTAGTAGCAAGTCGAACCGGGTGCCTAAGCTGCGAAGCAGCAAAAGAAGCAGTGAAAACGTATTTTACCAAAGGCACGCTTTGTGTGTTACCTGAAGGGACGCACAGGTATGTCATCGAATCTGACGCTTCTGGCATGCAGTTACTCCAGGGCTGTCTATGCTGCATATTGGGTGTGCTTGTTACGCAGCCCTCGTCTTTATTAACTTTTACTAATGCAGGACGCCGTTGTTTGCTCGAGTCTGCTGCTGCACTGAGAAGAGCCTCATTTGCATACTGCCGTGATTGCACGCTCGTTCATGCGTTGCAAGAAATACTGACGTAAAAAAGACACTGCGTCTGTTTTGTTTGTTTTGTTTCGTCTTGCTGCAGCTTCCTCTACGTGTATACGCCAAAAAGCAAGATACAACACTGGTGCGTACATACAATCAGACTGGTTATCGTTTAAGCTTAGCATGCGCATTTCGTTATTTTTTGCAGGCAGCTCACGCTCGTTACCTTACATTATGGTAGTGTGAAACGGAGTTGGGCTTTTTGTTTGCTTTGAGTGAAACAAAGCTTCGTTATTTGCCAGAGTAATGTATACAAAATGAAGTCTTAACAATGGCACCGGATGTTGTGTTAATCAGCCATTGTTAGTTAGGGGCTGGGCATTTTAATGATAACCAGTCATTGTCTTGATAACCAGCCCTTGTTTAAAACAGAACACATAACTTTCATGTATACGCTTGGTAAACAGCACGAACCTGTGCACTTCACCCACGGTATTTACTTGATCCTTCCAGGCCTAAGTTAATTTTGTTCATGTAAGAAACTGGCCTACTATTTGAGATATGAATTACCGTGAAAGAAAAAAAATTAAAAGATTCTGTGCTCACATTTTTCAATCTAAATTACTTGTTGTTTGAATTGAATAATTGTTTTTTCTACCTTTTCTCCGAATATTTGTTTATACTATTCATTATATATATATATATATATATATATATATATATATATATATATATATATATATATATATATATATATATATATAATTAATTTATCACTCAATGTTATTTCGATAGTATAGCATAGTATTTAATATAAAAAAAACAAATTTTCGGAATGAAACTCAAATATATGCCGCACATATGCGCGGTAAAAGAAGAAGCGGCCTCAGCAAACTGCAGGAAGAGCGCGAGCGCTTTTGTAATTTCTTCATTCACCCGTGACCTCACTTTCTTGACTTACCAGGTCGGCAGCATATACATATCAGATGCTAAATGTGATTTCTAGCAAACGAACAAGCTATTTTTAGGGGGGAAGGACCTTATGGTCTAAGCTTGTTCGTTGTGTTGGGTCTGTGCTCATGGCACAGCACCGTGTAAAATCCCCTAAAAAGGTTTAAAAAGAGACCAAGATCAATCATAATTGGACATAACAATATAAAACACCTAGAAGCCCAAACCCTTTATACTAGTCGGCGACTTCAACGTACACATATGTACCTTAGGAACGAGATTTGTCGTCGACTCTTTCTCACTTTATGTCACTCAATATCACTCAATGGGGCAGCGCTCGGGTAACATACGTAAGATACAAAAAAGGTTGAACAGTAGACTAATATCAATCATAATTGTGACAGACAATATAAAACTCCCAGAAACACGAACCCTTTATACTAGTCGGCGACTGCAACGTAGACATTCTGGACCTTGAGGCATAGCTTCGCCCACATATCATCATTCACTTCGTGGAGATGCGTTCCATACCACACCTTATCTTTCTGCCACAAAATAAACACGAGAAGGACGCTGCGGTGCAAATGCTTGTGTAAGCGCGTTCCAGACCACACATTCTCTTTCTGACATGGATGAAAACGAACGTAAAGCACGGCATGCGGCGGCTCAACGGGAACGCCGACGATAAGCTACTACACCGGAGGCGAGGTCGCGGGAAGCGGCGGAAAAAAAATCGCAGCATATCCACGGAGTGGATGATGATGAGTGGGCGAAGCTGCGGAGGTTCATCGGTAAACCGTGAATCTTCCGTGAATTCTGCCCAGTACATCATCACCGACGTGAGATCGGGCGCGTTTATACTAAAGGTTCGATGAGTTATGACGACTTGCAGTTCACTTTAGTTTTACATGTACGGTGTGAATTTTCATTGTTTAGAAAACCATTGCTTTAGGAAACATCTGGCGTCTTTTCGTTTTGCTTTAGAAACATCTGGCGTTCTTTCGTTTTGCATTTAGAAAACATCTGGCGTCTTTCGTTGGTTTATTTCATCAATCAACGGCGTTTTGAACAAAATTTTTATTGTTTAATCACGCACAGGAGAAATCTCACCAGGCACTACCTTGGAGGTAAACAATGGCTGCTAATGGGAATGAGAGACAGAAGAAGTCGGCTTTTAGCTAACACTTACACTTCTACTTCTACTAACGTTTCCTACTGGAACATGCCAATGGCTGCTAATGGGTAATGAGAGACAGAATAATTCGGCTTTTAGTTAACGCGCACGCTGCGAATTCTTTATTGTTCAACAACGCACAGGAAAAATCTCCCACCGGCACCAGCGTGGAGGTCAAGATCTGGTACTAGCGTTACGACTGGTTACGCACTACTACGAGGGACGAACGGGTGCCACCTTAAGGAGCTTCGCCCCTAAAACGGCAAGAACGACAAGCGGACCCGGAGTTGAGATTCGTGGTTACCGAACGATCCCCAGTGCTTTGCCCACTCATCATCATTCACTTCGTGGATATGCGTGGATTTTGTCTACCACGTGGTTCCTAACCGACCTACAAAATTGATGATTGCAGTTGTAACCACTGGGTCTTAAAGGATTAAATGTAAAAAAAAAAATCGCCGGCGATCACGAGAATGACTAACGCGAATTCTGAACTGAGATGTTTAGGTGTTTTCATTTTGCGATAAATCGAGCAAATGCGCATGCGTGAAGGTGACCAGACATTGCAGACGCTAGCACTGCGTCTCGCTGGCTCTCATGGCGCAAAACTACTCGGGGCAGTGTCTCTTACGCTCTCTTTCGTCCACGTTCGCGCTATCGGTTACGCCGCCGACAACAGCGGCGCCGCTCGACGCATCAACGGGCACCTAGAAGCTGCGCCCTAAAAAAGGCATAAATAGAGATATTTGCTCATGGTTAAAGGCATTCAACTACTGTGAAATGAATGGGAACAAATTAAACAAGGGCACGTAACAAGGAAATGAACTGAAGCAGAATGGTTGAATGTTACACCAAAGAGCAAAAAATAATATGCGTCGGTGCGTCAGCTGCCTTCTTCACTCCGTCGTCCGACTATAGCGGCGATCCGCGATTATATTCGTGAATTGCCTGCATTCTTATATTAAAGACGCATGCTTGGCTCATTCCGCAGCCCTCTTAAGACATAGCGATGCACTCTTTTTTTTATGGCGCTAGCACCAAGAGACGTGCTTTTGAAGGAGGACACCGTAAATATATATATATATATATATATATATATATATATATATATATATACGAAGGTCAGTGTAGCCGTCAGCGGATTCTATAAATTGGAAGCTGTAGACAAAATTAATAGGCAATGCTTTAGGGACAAACGTAGCTCCGCTGTGTGCTTGGTTGTACCTATAAATCCTGCCCTTGCTTTCACGACTTCCTCCTGCCTCATAATATATTCAACCTTCGTTCACTTTGCCTCACACGTATATTTGCATAGCAGGTGCACAAGCATACACACCCCGAATCTATTTTGCAACATTACAGCAGGAGGTGGTACACGAGAGATTAGACAGGTGTTCACAAGTATACATATTAAAATAACTTATTAGAATACTGGCATGCTACTGCAGTCAGTGCCCGGATTGGTTTTTTGAACAGCTACTGATTCGAACCTACAGTACCAGTAAAAATAAAATAGGGAGCAAGAAAGATGCACGCAGGACGATCGCCTATATAAGACGACCGGCGATCGTCCTGGGTGCGTCTTTGTTCGTCCCTGTTTTATTTTCGCTGGTAATAAGCATTTAAGCTAAACCAACTGGCCCATTTTCAGCTTTAGCTGCTGGTTAAATCTGTTCATAAACTACTTATATGTGGAGGGGTACAAACACGTAAAGCATTATTTCAAAAATTTTAATCTCGTTCGCTTAACGAAAAAAAAGTTGATAGTTATTAAGTATAATAAAAGTAACTAATATTTACCTTTAATACGACGTGAAATCGAAAGTAACAAGGCACAAAGCCCGCACATCATCTTATTTACTTTTTGCTACTTTCCTTCGATTGACGTCATCGAGTAAACAGTGGGAACTCATGCTCGTTTTTTTAAAGCAGCGCACTTATCGGAGGACACAGGCAAGCAGCAGTAAAGACGGTCGGATTTCTTCTTATTTTTTCCACGCTCTTCTTTTCTTACCAGTCTGGTCTGTTGCTCCTGAAAGATTACTGTAACAAGGCCTTTATCCTAACTGCTCGTGTACGGCTTATCTGTGTCAGCTGGCTAGGATCCTAATAAGGATAGAAGCTTTCAAGACTGTTTCATCGTCCTTCCTGTTCCCGCGGGAGCTCTTTTAGTGTTGGGCAACGTAACAGTCTCTTAAGTGGAATTTTTAATGCTGTTACTGTCAATCGACATTTATGTTTACGTTACGCTGCGCTCACTGAAAAGGAGTGTTATCGTTGTAATGGCTGTTCTGTAGCTGATACCACGTCATCATAAAGTAGCGCCGCTGTTTCTTTACGGCACCTTCAGATTGCTATCTTTAGAAAGTGGCACTTAAGAGGAACAATATGCTAAGTGCGATAATAAATTTCCTTCTTGCGAAAGCAAGTCGGTTGTTCTTATCTTGAGTGGCAGCTTGGTGAGCCATAAGACGCTATAGAAGGAAATAAAACAAAGACGGTAGCACCATCAGGAGGTTTCCGCGCCAGCTCATTGTGTCGTCACTGATATTGTCACGGGCGAAGATGGCAGAGAATGGCGACGACGAAGTACTGAGGGGAACGCGCTTGTGCTGCGGCAGCGTTGCACGCTTTTGTTGTTAAACATACCCTGTGTATATATTTTCTATATACGCTGTCGACTTGACGTGCATATAATCCCCTATCATGAAAGTAACTTTATTGCTTGCTCGAGGTAATTGTTACTCAAATATTTAAACCGCGCAATGATTAAAGTGGTATTGTGTCAAAAAAAGGAAGAAAACCGCAGTATCTTTGACAGTCGCAGTTACTGAACCTAATGCTGCTGCTGATATTTCGGAACCTAAAAAAATTCCATTAATTTCGTCCTTTTTTCCTCGTCAATAATTAGCCCTTTGCTAGCGAATAGCATGCAAATAAAAATTGGACAGAAAAGTTAAGTGTCTAAAGTAATTTTTTTCTTTCGTAGAGACAACCCGCTTTTAGGAAGTTATGTTTCTGTATGTGCATCTCTGAGAAAAAAGAAAACACGATGTTAATTACGTCAGGTCGGTGGGCCCAGGCACATCACGTGAATGCAATGCGTTATAAGCAGAGCCGTGGGCAACATGAGAACGAACACCGAATTTCCGTTTAATCAAGGATAACTTGTAGTCTACCACTGCGAATGTCTCGTACTCAATTGCAATAGATACCTCTCCACTTGAGCGTTTAGTGTTATTAAGACTTTTACGCTTGCCAATACGATTTATCCGACATTAGCTTTAAAAGGTAATTTCAACGCTTCCTCTCAAATTGCTAATGTCTGTACTTCCTGTACAGTGTGTGGAGACCGTCTTGATAAATATTTCTGCTTTGAAGATCACGCTCTTTGAATTCTAATGTTGGTATTGATTTCGTGCCCCTTGTTAAGGCATTCTTCACATAAGGGAGTTAACAAGCAGTCCATGTTTTGAGCTTGTAATATATGCCTTGTAATATCATGGCCCATTTCTACTTCGTTGGTGCTCACATTTCTTCCTCTTCGTTAAGCTAAAACAAAAATTCAAATAAAATGGTGTATTCCAGGAAAAAAATTTTGTTTCTACACTTTATATATTTATTTAAAAAGTCCTTACAGGCCTTGTCAATGGCATTGGGTAAGGGGGGCATCACAGTAATAAATGACCATGCATAATGAATGCATATTATCATACTGACCAGAGAGAGAGAGAGAAAACTTTTATTTGTGAAGGCATCAGGTTGAAAGCATACACATAACTTCATGAACACATCAGAATATTACCTAGCAATAATTGTAGGGACAAAAAGAACAAAGGAAGTAGTTCAATATATTACACAAAAATACAATTACAGAAAAAAACAACAGATACATTTTGTACACGTGTAGGCAGTGCAACGTAAATTAGATCAGAACGCGAGAATGAGTAAAAAGAAATAACGAATTATTAAACAAAAGAGCTAACAAAACACAAATAACGAGAAAAAATGCAATATGCATTTTGTCAAGGTTACGCAGTGGAAAGTAAAATGATGAATTGACGAAATATATCAATTTTCTTCCTTGTAAATTTCCACGTTTTCACTTACTGAAAAACGTTTACACGTGTTTTCAGTAAGTGAACGCTCTAACTCTGCGCAACACGAAAACCAAACAAGAAGACAGAGCACTATTTTTTCCATACAATAAACCATTCTTTCAAGCGGCTGTGTAGGGCGTCGGTTCGACGAGACGAGCTGCCACTGACGGAAAGTTGCGTCCTCGCCCAATTTCTGTTCAGTTATGTTCTGTTGCATTTTTGCTAGCTTGCTGTGGAAAGGTTGGTATTTATATTGCTCGCCAACTTCACTTCCATAACTTTTGCAGAGCAAAAAAACAATAGTGACCCAAGAAAAAAATGAAAAAAAGAACATATAGCAAACTGAAAGAAATACCGAAAATAACATGACAATGAACAGTTCGCTTGCAGAAGCTTACTTTGCAATATAACACACGCACACATCTCTTTAGAAGTTATAGCCATAGTATACAAAATAACAGAACACTTCTTATATAACTACACATAGCTGTTCATCACAAGCGATTATCCATTCTAGTGACCCCTAAGATGTCTATTGTCTCGCTCCTTGTCTTGACAATTTTATAATATCATTTAAATATTTTAATTGTTATTTAGCAACACAAGCCATCCTCTGCATTAAGCGTTGGCTTTTGATTAAAAATATTTTGATGTGGCCTCGAAATATAACTGGTTTCAGAACCTGTCACATACACAGAGTATTGTCGTCACTTCTTGTTCTCTTAATTTAAATTTTCATTGCTTTTTTACTTCGTTCATTTCGCCCAAAGTTACGGGTCGGATGTAGACAGCCTAAAAAATTACAGCATATTCACGGGGTGAATGATGATGAGTGGGGCGAAGCTCCGGAGGACATCATCGGTAAACCGTGAATACGAGTAATTCGCCCCACTAAAGTAAACACGTGAGAAATGTTAAACATCAAACTTTTATTGTTGGTTTCCGTGGTCCCTTCATTATCACCGCTTTGTGATAATGAAGGGCATTGTGTGTCCAATGGCAGGTGCCATATATGACATCCTTCATATTTTCATACCATCACATCTTTTCATCATATTTCATCATACAATAAGTATATTTTTATAACATCTCGCATCTCGCATCGGCTGCTCAACAGTCACCTGTGAAGCGCCGGCAGTGGCCATTTCTCCTGATGTAGGGCTTGGCTGGAGAAGTTCCAGAGGGATGGCCTCGGGACTAAGGCCTCGCAGTCAGCGACTGTAGCGGTGGACAGGAGTATCCACTGCAGGAACGGGTTGCGGGATCGGACTGGCAGAACCGCTTCGTGAAGGGGTGGCGAGCATCAGGCGTTGAAGTCCGAAGAACCGAAAACCCGAGCTCCGTATTCCTCAGAGAAATCGTGGTTGCTGCTCGAGCTTCCCACTTCGTCGTCCTCAGTTATCTAGCCGGCCTTGAGCCGTGTTTTCATCATATACAAGTACCGCCATCTAGCGGGCACTCCACGAACTAAACGAGAGGTGGCTACTACATACATCGGGGACGCACGACCCAAGGCTTAAGGAGCTTCGCCCCTAAAATAACATTCTGGCTAGTGGCAGTTCTGGTTTTTGTAAGCTTTCTGAAGACCCGTCTCTCACATCTGCCGACAATGAGTTTCGTTTGACACAACCGAAGGAGTTGGAAAACGTGTATTCAATTCAAATGGCGCAGAATGCAAAGACTTTTGTTACAGCCACAAAGACCCAAACCAAGAAAACAAGTACGAAAGGACGATCAGAAGTTTCTGATATTGCAAAAACGGGGAGTGCTTTGATTGAATCCGGGTCAATGTTTTGAACCGCCCTCTCTGAAATGATTGTGTAACCTAATCTTTATTCATGGTAACCACGGGACACGCAAAAAAATTTAATAGCGCGTCGGCAACGAATCTTGCAAGGAGCTTTGCCCGCGCTGTATCTGCAATCTTTTTTTCGTTCGCTGCATACGTTTTCTGAGATTAGATTCCTGTTTAAACAATAGTAAGTGAGGGCTCTTTCGCAGTCCCGGACGTGGAGAGAAACAAGAAGAAAACTCAGCTTTCGTTTCGGCTGAGTTAAACCTCGTTTGATGTTTCGAGTGCTTTCGAGTCGCAGCCTTTTACCGCCATTTCGACGCGAGAAAAATTTGGAATCATCTCGTGCTATACAGTTCTTAACCGCCATTTCCTCGGATCCGCCGTTTACTGTATGGTCAAAAGTGCCCCTGTCTTGAAGACCACACCATTGTCAGGTCAAATGCTGTCAGCGCACCTTTCTCCTGTCAGATGGTCTCAAACATAAGCATATATAACCTATCGGTGCCTTAGAAACTACCATGATCAATTTTTTTAAAGTTTTCTTCAACTGACCTACAGTCAGCATGCAAAATTTCGTAGTTGCTTTACTTGTCCTATCATTTGCAAAATTTGACGTACCACAGCGCATCTCCACCAATTTTTCCATGTCGCGGAAACTAAACCCGAATGAAAACAAACAACAAACAAAACATCTCCAGGCGACCCTAATCCTTACCTTAGTTGTCTGTAGCGGCACTTACACCACCGCACCTCGGCGTTCCTGTGCCCAGATGCATTCCTCGCGTTACGTTTCTACTTCGCGCGCTGCCTGAGCAGGTCTCAGAGGCCATGCAAAATAGAGAGCGTGGTTGAGATCTGCTCCGCCCAGCCGCGACTGTCGCATTTTCACGACGGAGTTGAGATGCTAGATGTCCGTTTACTGTACGATTTCAGGGCACGTTAAAGAATCCCGGGTGGTTGAAATTATCCGGAGTGCCTCTCATTGCGTAATTCGCTTTGGCATGTCGGACCCCATAGACGAACCAACCAAACAAAAAGTTTATAGCAAGGCCACGCAAGTCATGCACTTTAAGGCTTGGCAAATAGCATTGCATGAATATTGGTAATAAATGCTTTAGTAAAATAGAAGAAAATGGAAGTGACGAAATCAATACTGTCGACACTATTCTTAGTGAAGTAAGCCAGACATTGTAAAGTTATGTGAGTAGAAATTCTAACCAGATCTATAGTTTTCATTGCACTTATGACAATATCACGCAGGAATACGTCTCTCTTGCGCAAAGTCCAGTGTATATTGTTTTTATTTGTGCATCATGATGTGCGCATGCAATAATGATAGAATGTTTGCAATTCTATCTTTTCCTGCAAATTTTTATTTTATTTTTGCATAGGCATTCAATATTGCAAGTGCACTTTTACTTTTCTGTATGTTTTCTGACGCCAATTTTCCATCTACGTCATCTCTTCCGTTTATGTTTTCAGTGATTGTGTGCGAACTGTTGTTTCACGTGGGAGGATCCCCTCAGGCGTTAATGCCTTTTTACCCCCTTTCCTATCTGTTACTTTTTTACACTCGAATAACACTCAATTCAATTAATTTATTTGTCTCCTTGATACACAATTTTTAGAATTCTATGGCTTGGACGTAGCAAGACACGAATTTACACTATATAAAAATAGTGTGGTTCGGTGAACTGTCCATACCATGTGCGCTTCGGGCGCACTAGGTCTCCATGGCTGACCCTTACACTACACATTTTATTTTTCCTTTCTTCGCGTCAAAGCGCAGTCTCTCTCAGCTCCTAAGCCGACCTGATGCACTCACGCGTCTGCGACCAATCGATCGGTTTCCGCCTCGGTCCGAGCCCCCAAGAAGAACGCGACTTCCTCAAAGGGTGGATGTGGCAGCAACCACTCCACTGGCCATAGCAATCCTATATGCCCTCTGGCTACTAAAGCTTCCTTACTCCTGGAACCAATACACCCGTCACGCGTGGAGTGGTCAGCGGTTCTGTATAGTTGGATGTCCTCTGAGAACCGTGCCACCTCAGCTTTTCCTAACGCCCAGAGCATATTATCCTTGGACGTACCCAACAATACCTTTCTTCGATCCCGCAAAATAAAAGAAGCTATTGACCCTGCGATGTGGTTCTGACTTTATGGAGCTTTCCGTCACGACTGTATGAAAAGCAGTAATACTGCGATACAGGGGATGGGGGAGGGGGGTGGGGGCGGAGGGGGGTGGAGGGGAATGGAGACGCAATCAGGTCCATAGATATGAGCCCACGTGAATAAAATCCAAGTGGCCAAAGTTATTCCTACAGAACCACAACACGCAGTCACCATTCGGTCTATATCCATGTGCGTTCCTCCTGTATAGGTACATACATTTCTATTAATTGTTACCCTGTTGATGACGTAAATGCACTCATTCTCGCCTGATTAGATACATTTATCTCCTTGTCTTTTATTGTCCATTTGTTGCTCTCAGCAGTTTAGAGCACCGTAGTAATTAGGTGCTATTGCATTTCTTCACAGAAAGTTCCTGCCCTCAAGGTTTTCTTGTTTTCCCAACCTAATTCCTAATGTAAAATCATATCACGTCATCAAAGATGTAACGCATTTTTTGCCTTGCCCTGCTAGATGTCACGAATCAACTACAACAAGATAGTAAGGGCTTCATAGAAGGGCTGAAGAATGTACAATGGGTTAGTTTATTTTTTAGCTTAGCAGGTAAGGCGTGCGCTGCTAAGCTCGAGCGCCTGGGATCATTTCCCGACCTCGGCGGCCAGAGGCGTAGCCAGAAACTTTTTTTTTTGGTGGGTGTGTGTATTTGTGTGTTTAAGAAGGGGGCGAGGGTCGACTGCCCTTCGTGTATGGTCGTACTGTGTGAAAAAGAACCCGATGTAGTCGCACTTATTCCGGATTCGCTCACAACAGCATGCCTCCTAATAATCTCCTCATTGTGCCGCGTAAAAGGCAATAATTTCTTGTTAAATATTTCAATCAATTTGAATTTCCTGAGAGTCGTCAGTTCTTCGCACTACACCAAATAGATCTTAGGTCTGTTTGGCTGATTTCTCCTATAATTGGGGATGCGAAATGTGTACTTAATTTTCGCTATCTTATATCTGGTTCGCGCCTTCACAAAGCCTCATTTTGTTCAATAAGTTTGGTATTTTTTCATCTTTTTTTAAAAATAAAATCACAATTAAGTGATGTTTTGTGAGATTGACATCGGTGACAAAGCATGTCTTCGATTAAGCGGACTCTGCCATTTGGTACAGGATGAATTTTCTTCAATGGACCGTCCGGTTTTCATCAGACGCGAAGGAAAAGCTGCGCATTTCATTTCATACCCTTTATTTTCAGGTAAGGAGTATGGTCTAACTTTCAGCTTATTCAGGACACGCTATTGCAATGACAGTATCAAGAACATCCCGGCACGAAACTTCCGCATGTTTGTTATCGCAGTGAAATGTTTTCCTTTTTATTCTTTTTTTTCTGTATCACGCATTGTCTTTTTGTATGTCAGTGCTTACTGGCCGGACGGCCCCGTTGTTCTCCGGACGCAGCCCCATTTATACACGTTACGAAGCCCTGGCTTTCGCTTTGTGTTCTCTTGCAGTCGTCTTGTTTCGTTTTTTTTTTCTTTGAGGTGCACGACGTTTGTTTCTTCCTGCCTTCAAAGATAAGCTGCCCAGGCCCTCCTGTGTAATCTTGGCCGCTAAAGATACATATCCTTCATCTTTTTCATTATCTGCTGCTTCCTTTCTTAATGTACCAACACCTGTTCTCTCTGCTGGCAATGGGTGTTTGGCCTTGTTAAGCCTAATGCCTTAATTTCTTGGCGTATTACAGTGTTATTGAAGCGTAAAATTGGCTTAGTACGGTCCCTATCACTTCTGCAGGAGATTAGCATAACCTTATCATCATCATCATCATCATCATCATCATCATTAATTTTGAATTGGTATACACGACAGGGAAACGTAATCTCCCGTTTATCGGCAGCTATCCTTCCCTTGAGCTTGGTGATAACATGTTCTGGTTGTGCTGTTCGCTCCAGTCTGATGGCGGCATCTGTGACCTCGTTCTCAATGGCAGAACTAAGTGCACACCTGGTCACCGCGGCGGGTTCAAATCGAGCTGCCACAGACTATCGACTGAGTAAGGTCAGCCGTAACATCAGGGATTTTATTAAGCGCATGGTAGACATTGTGGCCTGAGTCATTAGCAATTTTGTTTATTTTCGCAAATACTAGCCATCTATGTCTATAACACGGTTAGACGCTCTTTTGATTTCGTTGGGTTAATGTCACCCTCTGCAGAAATAACAACATCGTAGCGAAGTCGAGTTTTGTTGCTAAGAGCACTGCCCTTCGATTCCTTCGATCAAACCACTTGGTTTGTGATTCCTCATTGGGAAACTGGATACACCTAATTGAATGTCGCATTACTTATATTCAAGACGGAGGAGTCACCCAGAGGAAGTGAAAAAGGGATTAACAATGGGACGCTTTATTGAGAAAACCGCTATAAAGCGATCCTGCGTTACGCTGCCACGACAATGGCAATGGGGCATTGTGAGTCGTGATCTCCCCAACTGTTTTATACGACACACACACACACACACACACACACACACACACACACACACACACACACACACACACACACACACACACACACACACACACACACACACACACACACACACACACACACACACACACACACACACACTTTTGTCCTTGCGACACTGTTACGCACAGACGGCTGACTAGTTATGCGGTTTTCACTTTGCCATAGCGTGCCAGTGATGTAATGCGCAAACATCAAGAGATAGAGAGAAAGAGAAATAGACGAAAAGGAAAAGGCAGGCTGGTTAACCTGGTACTAGTAACCGGTTTGCTACACTGCACAGGGGTGGGGAAATAAGGTTGACGTTTGCAGAAGACGAAAGCCCTGCCTGTTTCGCACAAAAGAGGCCTTAGTCTGCTGCGTGCAGCCTTAATTAGGCTGAGTCTGTACAAATTATTTAACTCTGTGTGATGAATCGAACGAAAATGTGTAAACGACGACGAAGGTGCAGCGCCGGACGCGTGCGATATGGAGCCAGCTCTGCGCGTGAGGCCATCCAATCAGCTGATCACATATGGGGGACTATGGAGGTTGTGTGCCACGATTGGATCATGTGTGGAGGATGCGTGGCTAAGTGCTTGGTGAATGGGGACGAGCCGAAGCAGCGGCAGACGCAAGAAAGCGGGCTGAAGCATTGGACGCCGGCGATCCAGGTTCCAGCCAGGGAACGCGGCCTTCCGTGCTGCTTCCGTCCAACCACCACCTGAGGCGGCGTTGCCAGCTAGAGTACTACGTCTAGGAGCGTGGCGTCGCCTGCTGTTCTACCCCTTGCCGCAAAAGGAAGAATTATGGCGCTGTGGGCATTTAACAACTCTACTTGCAGTAGGCATACTATGATTGTTTGAAACGGCCAATGCTATGCGCACAGTCGTTAGTTTCATTACGGCACGGTTGAGGCATGCACCGATAAGCGAAGCTAGGCTAGTAGTTGAGAAGGCGATGCGTACGGGGCCCGATTACGCTATCGCGTGCTACTTTTGGAGGCGAAGCTCAAGTGTCCTCCAAGCTTTTGTATGTTACTGCTGCTACATCTGACTTTGAATGAGCCATGAATGAATTTACGTGTAATTCCATGAATAGTGTCGCAAAACTGGCCACCGGACTGCAAGTATTCGAAGTTGTTTCACAGAGGATATTCCAACGAGCACACACTCACCTGAAAGGCTCGCTGCTATTGTACTGAGAGTCGGTGCATGGTGACGCGACGTATAGAGATGTTTCCAGGCAACTACACTGAAGTGTACATTAGAGAAATAATTCTTGCTGTAGAAACTTTTTAAATGAACAGCTAGGTACATATTTGGTTAAGCACTAGTAAAAGTTACTGTTTTCATTATTAGGATCTTTCTCATTTGTTTGGCATAAGACGGAGGTAGAGTAGTGTGTTAATTAAACCTGAAGCGTCGCCCTTGGATAATTTTATATTTTGTGAAGGCAAACTGCAGAATGTTGAAATCTGCAGAGTCACTTACAATGCACTCAGTATGAATAAGCCTTTGGTAATAAATATCGATAGTAAATAAGTAGAGTTGATTTAAAGCCATGCACGATTTTTTGTAAACCACATCTTTAGCGCGTTTAGTGGTGCTGCAGTCACAGCAGTCCTTAATTCGTGGTGCTATCTTCGCACTGCCAAAAAATCCAAGCATATTCACGAAGTGCCTGATGCAGAGTGGGGCAAAGTTCGGATTGTTCGGTAACCGTGAATCTCCCGTGACATTGCCCACTCTTCATCATGTAAATGGGTGACAACACGTGTGTAGAGTTTATACATTTTATTGGTCATAATTCCTATGTCGTGTTGAGTTCTGGATTACGTTTTCCTTGCATTATCACCGCTTTACGATCCGTGAAATGTAGAGCCAATGGTTCTTCAATCGCATTTAACCTGAAGTTGGCAAAGACATGGTCTATGCACCTCCCCCTGATGGTTGTTGGCTGTTTACAGTCATACGAAATGCATCGTTGAGCGTATCGAGACGTCATATACTGCACAAGCCAGTCGTTGTCGGTTATGTCAACGTTAAAGTCACCGACTAGCCCAAAGGGGTTATTGTTGTACTTTGTTTCATAATCGCTCATTGCTAGATCGATGTACATTTCTACGTTGGCTCGGGAGAGATTCGGAACCAGGTATACTGTGATGACGACGGTTCCGTTGGATAGTTTTATTGCAGCGTGTTCTCCGTTGCGAGAGGGCGTGTACCGCTGCGCCGTCTCGTGTGCTTTTTTCTGCAGCGCCCTCCTAAACTTTTTAACGCGATAGCGTTAAAGAGCTCGTATCGCAGAAGTTCCACCGCCGGCGTCGGCGTCGGTGCCTTTGGTTGTGAGCGAAAAATTATCTTGTCCGTGACCGAAAAATCCACGCCTCTGCTTGGAACTGCACTGAAAGTAACTTTCATGTTTCCCGAAAATACGCGTCCTGTATACAGGTGTCACAGTACGAGATGTAATATCGCAGTAATATTGCGTGGTACAAGCGCACTTGCCATCGGGCGTCACACCACGTCAATATCATAACGACTTGGTGGTTTAAAGACAGCCACCCATTACAAAAGGCACACACATAACTGCGCGTATTCCCTTAAGACCACGTAGTGGCTGCATCGCAACTTCGAAAAAGTTCCTCTCGCATAATTGCTCCTGCCTTAAAGCATGCTACCCATTACATAAGGCACACACCTTAGTGCGCGCATTCTCTTAAACACTCGTAGTGTTCGAAGTGCGCATTAGGGGCAGGATATCGCTATCGTGTTCAACTCTTAAAGGCGAAGCTTAAGTGTCCCCCAATTTTGTTTTCGCAGATGTTTTTTTTTTTATTAAATTTCGATTCTTCTTCGGTTTTCGGTGTACTCTCTCATGTATTTCTCTCAGAGATGTGTTTTGTTTTTCGTTTTTCGATGCGCCCTCTCATGTATTTATTTTTTCACTGATATTTTTTTTCTGTTGCGGTTTCGGTTTCGTGTACCGTGACGAACGCGGAAGGCGGGCAACGCTAGGGCGTAAGGAGCTTCGCCCCTAAAAATCATTTTACTTGCCTGTAAAGCGTGCTTTGTCTGTAAGGCAGTTCTATAGTGCAAAAAAGCGGATGTTCTTGCAGATTCAGTGCAGGATTATTGACAGCATCCATGGCAGGAACACTCGAAGCGAAGTTTTTTCGTTCTTTGTTTGCCCTAGCTTCTCGCGATATTCTGAAGTTTTAACATGAGTGACCACCATGCCCGATTCTCCACTCCTCATTGGTTCAGTCCTGCGCGCTTCCTGTCATTACAATAGAGTGACGATGAGTACCGAGATGCTTCTCCACCAGAACTTTTGAAGTTGTGGTATATTAGGTATGTTTTTTAAACAGGCTGTTTTAAGCCTCGCAGTCGCATGCGATGTTATTATAGCACCTCACACCGATGTTCACAAACGTCCTCGTGTTACATTCTGTTATGTGTATTTGTAAAACCTCTAACAGCTGGGGCATTAAATGTTGGAACCCACGCCACTGCGCTCGTACTTAAAGTTGTTGCGCCAGCAAAGGGGGGTGAACATAAACTCAAAGACCCTTTAGACATCCCTACGGACACCACATACGAAAGCGTATGCTCTCACGAGACGCTCAATAAATTACTTTGACGTTCTTGGTCTATTGCAACGTTTCACCCCACCCCCTCTGAAGCTTTCTGCGCTCGCCCAGCTTTGAGCAGTGTACGATGTCCTATGATGACTAAATGCATGAAGAAATTGTTGACTTCACGAATTCTCATAATCTGCGGCGTTATGGCCACGTCAGTAGATGTAGTCATTGACGACGTCACAGCGTGGCGACGCTGATGATGTCATGTGACGTAATTTTGATAGCGTTCGTGTTGTGGACTCCCGACGCTCCATTTTTCGACTCATGAGACACGTAAGGCTTTTGCCTTAAATATAAACTAGTGATAGCATCATCGGCATTTCGTGCTCTACTATACAACAGTTGACCACATTTTGAGCATTGTTTACGTCACTGGCGCAATTTGTAGCGGAACGACCTTTTGCAAAAAAGAAACGCATCGCAGTGCTGTAAAAAAATGAGGTCAGTGTCATAGAGGTGTAAAGCTCTATTCAAAAATGTGTCATGGTCTTTCTTCTCGGGAGAGTCGTACTTAACGGTTATGGCCAGTTCTATAATTCACATCTCAAGAGAGAATGCCAGGAAGTGCGCTAAGTTGATGCTTGCAGCAAGTCAAGCCAAAACTACACAAATAACACTGCAAGGAAAACGCCCCAAAGTAGCAGAAAGATGTGCCTCGTCTTCGTACCACCACACAGTGTGTCCCCGAAAACGTGGCTCGTAAATAAAAAGTGGCCCTCATTGCCAGTCTGTCCTCAAAACTGGAGCTGTAAGCACGAGTTATGGCCACTACAGTCGTGACACTACTTGGAGGGCAGAGACGTACCACATTTTAGCGTGTTTAGTTGGCTTGTGGACAGAATGCTTGGGAATGAAGCCACCAAGATGGAATCACATGACAGCGACGTCGTAAAACGTTCTGAAGTGTAAAATAACGACATTTCTCCCATGGAAAGAGGCTACGCGAGATGACAGGTGCCACAACGTCACACTGCATGCAATTTACTTTTCGTTTCCGTTATCATCCAACGCACTGGAGCTACCACTGCATGTCCGAGGCCGTAACATTATTCAGCCCACAGGCTTCCACCAATTAAGTTTCAGTAAGAATGCTAAATTATTTCGTTTCCAGATTATCTTCCCTGTATTTGCTCTTGTTCAAGTTGCTCCCGTTCAAGATATTACGAAAATAACTCTAATTGGGAATCTGCGAGCCTCATTCGTTATTTTGCATTTTCAATAAATGAGTTATTCCTCTGCATTCCTCGACCTCATTGTGTATTGGTTTATTACGGTCGTTAATAATGGTTCAGTCTAGTTTACTCCGATTACGAGTGCTTTCGTACAGATGGACGCTACTACAGTTTAACGATGTACGATCGCAGAACTGAAAACTGATGTGCCGACGATTCTCTCACGCCGCTGCCGGCAATTTCTTACCCTTGACATGCCTTTTTCATAGGCGGCAGCGTTTGCCAGTTGGCTTTCCAAATTCAGCGCTGCACAAGCGGCCTCGCAATGTCCCGTTCAACAAACAACGGATGTTGCGAAGGCGTACCCCGTAAAAGGTCGTTCCGTTTTTACGAAGGGTCGTTCGTCATAGTTACGATCTGTTCTAGGCAGTACTCGCCCCAGTGAGACAGCTTGCGCAAATAGCCCTTCGGTCATACAGGCTGGAAATATTTGCAACGAAAGAAGGAGGAAACGTATTCTCTGCGTACATACCTCGTGCTAGGCGGCACTTGACTGCCTACGTATGACTTTTGCAGCTGCTCCTTGGCGGTGAAACAAATTGCTATAAACGCTGTTTATGCACTTGCATGCCACTGCAAGTTTTCATAGCACGCGTATAAACGTATTCTTCACGTTTCGCTGAATCCAGAGAATGTAGTGTCTATTCAGTGCCCTAATGTAACCTTCAGAAAGCAGCCGACCTTTCCGAAATCGCATTTACCGGAACACGGAATAAAAAAACACAATTTTGCTCGTGTAGGTAAATTACGTTGCTTAGCAGTTTCGCACATTACATATTCTATATCTCGCTGACTTCCGAATAAATTTGCTAGTAGCGCCCGATTTGTATGTCGCAGTACCTCTATGTTTGTGGCTTCGCGTCACAATATGACAGCTAGCAAACACCATCTAGTCCAACAAGTCCTCCCACTTTATCACAGTACGAAATGCACCACTCTTTTCCCGAGCAGATGCATGGTAACCAAGGAAACGCCAGGGAGAAACAAAGGTGGTGACGCCCCTCTAGTCTTCCCGCACCAACTCGACGTGACATCATAGATTCTGACTGCTGGCACTAGGACTACATCCTTCCCTGTCAGTAAAAAAAGATGTATTACATTGCGTTCAAAGGGAGCCCCGTATTTAACATAGCAGGCTCGAGGAAGTTTTATTTATCCAATAAGGCGAAAACGCCAAATTGAGTTTGTATCAGTGACGTCACACTGGCCTTCAGGTGCGAACGTTCTTACGGGATATTCAAATGCCAAATGTTGACCCTCAATTTCTATTGGAATAATGAAACTATGGTTTTAGTGCCTTGCGTTAGTGTTTTTTTTTTGTACGACTTGTTTTATAAATGGCAGTCTTCTCGCAGTGTAACCTTCCTCTTTGAGCATTTCCTTTGTGTGCGCATTGTTTCCCCTCATTTCTTAAATTTTAGATCTGTGCACTTTCCGACCCTTATTTCTCCATCACTGTTGTGGGTAGAAAACCGCTTAATTAGTGCCAGGTTGATGTCCCTGCTTTCTTTTATTTTCCTCTTTTTCTCTCTCACCTCCGCGTTATTATTTTCGAAAGTACAATGTGAACAGTGCGTAATTTAAACAAAGCCAGCTGCGTTCAACGGGGCAAAAATTAGTTTCGCGTGGTTCTTACACCAGCAAAAATTTGAAGTTGTCGATGTCTGTAATTTCTGTAGCTTTTAGAGGCATCGGTTTTCGCTACCTCTACAAAAAAAAAGACAGACAGAGAAAACGCAATACACTAAAGCGCCTCAAAAACTAACACAATGTTATCAGAGGAATTGCCTGGAACGAAAAAAACGAAAAAAAAAAAGGCGATGGAGAATAAGAACGTATAGAGCGCTCACAGAGGAACAGATTTTACTAACGGCGTAGCGAACATGACTTCATACACTGCGCGCATGACAGGCACTTGTTACCGATGGAGGTAAACCAAAGCCAAGCACTGTGTAACCTTAGGCTATGGAGGCGACGGACCTATGACGATAATGCGCCTTTGTGTATAGTTTTGTCTTACCGTGCACCCAATAAGGCATTAGCGTTCGCTAAACGAAGCTCTAACCGACGCGTAAATCATGACTTGCGGGGTAAGTCCTCCTACTCGTTTTCACCTGACTAAAATAAAGATATGACTTAAGAAGCAGGACAAAGCCACAACCTTGCAGCAGGCCACCTCATTTTTGGTAGCGTAGGTTTACGGGGGTGTTCCCTGTTTTCAGCATGGGATTTCACGTCCTGCATTCATTTATCGAAATGATTTTGCTCTTGATATTTCAGCTCTTCGATTCTGTTCTTGAATATTTCTTTTCTTTTTCTGCATTTCTGTACCACTGTCTCTTTGCGTGTCATGATATTTTGTTCATTATGTAACAAAAGTGCACTCTTACTTAGGCTCAGAACTTTTCTTAGACAGCTTCAGAAATGAACAAATTTCTCTCACTGTGCGTGAAGCAGAAACGGAGTGAAAATGTAATTATATAAAAATAAGTTAACAGAGCGGTAGGCCTGTAAAGATTGACGTTACCACCGAATTTGTGAAGGCGGGTATTTTTATTTGATTGCTTTATTTCCAACTTTCATCTTCGCACACCCTGCGCACGTATCTCGCGACTCTCAACACATTTAATTGCCATAGCCTGCGCAAACCAACGTTTCATCAGCGTTTTTATTAATTTAGTGACGCATATAACACCTTGATTCGTCCGCTATGGTGTTGGCTCCATTTATCGCAATGAGTAATGATGGAATTTATTCACAATACCTCCTCCTACGCATCAGACAGTTTCGTAGCTAAGCTGCTGGTTTTTCAGAGCGATGGTAATCGGTTATACGCATTACATGAACCTTAGAGTTTCTCACCGTCATCGTATTCTCAACCAGAACTTCGGCGGCATCGTTTATTCGGAAAGCCATGCAGCCGTTTTCCTTTGTCGTATCCGCATGCCTTGTCAGTTTTAGATGCGAAGTATCTCATGGCGGAGTTCAATCCGGTGGTGGTGGTGGTGGTGGTGGTGGTGTGCGGCGTGACCACCCTTACTGCGCATGCGCAAGCACTCTCCCCTTCCCTCTCTCCCCTCTCCCTCTCTCCTCTCCCACCCTCCCCCTCTCCACTTTCCCTCTCCTCTCCCCCTTTCTACTCTTCCTCTGAAACGCGGGCTAGACATGTCGAAATTCTCTCCTGCGCAACGCCGTGATGAGCACCAGCGCATGCGCGTCCCCTCCCCCTCTCTCTCTCCTCTCCTACGCTGCCCCCCTCTCGCACGCCTGCCGACTGCTTTCCCCGCTCGCCCTGTGAGAATTAACGGCCAGGCTAGAGGAAAGACAAAACGCGCGTAGCGTTCCTCTTCGCGTTCCACGACGCGAGGTCGGTAGCATGCCCAAATAACGCCAACGGAACGCGATCGTGCAAGTGCTCCGGCTTCGCATCGCCTCATGGTCCCCTTTAGCGGGAAATGGTGTAATTTTTTTGCTGTATCTTGCCTTTTCTCTCACCCTCTGCAGAAAACTTCATTGTTACCCTGCAAATTACGGTCCCGAAAGGTTATTGTAATACAATGCGCTGTTTGAATGGCCCTATTATGAGTTATAATGCCATGGTGCCAGTCATAACTTTGATGCCGACGTCAGGGAACGATAATTCTTTTAAATGCGAAGCATTTCTTAGCGAACCTCACTTTGAGCGTTTCTATCTACGTATCTATCTAGCCGCCTACGTCTGGGCGTTCTCCTGGTCGTCTCCATAACTTGTAATATACCAAAATTGGCATAGCAGGGGATCATTGTGTGACAAACCTGATTCACTGGTCATGAAATGAATAACGCAAAATACCTGTCGCGTACGTCATGAAATCATTGCTCTCAGTCACGTGTTGCACATACCCGTAAACCATAATTAATGTTATGAGGGTATGTTCCACAGGTGATATATGAGTCTGAACTAACACAGTAACCGCGAAAACACATTGACACGCAAGGAAAGTGATAATAATAATAATTGTTGAGGTTTTATGTCCGAAAACCACAATATATGACAGACGCCGTAGCGAAGGGCTCCGACAATTTTGTCCATCGGGTATTATTTAACGTGTACTGAGATCGCACAAAACACGGGCATCTAGCATTTTGCCTCTTTCGAAATGCGACCGCCGCGGCCGGGATCGAACCCGCGACCTTCGGGTCAGCAGCCGAGCACCTTATCCGCTACACCACCGCGGCGGACGCAAGGAAAGTGAGGGAATTCAAGACAGAACACCCCTGGAAGGCGCTCAACTACCATCCACTCGTCCACGTGGTCCGCAACGTCGACCACGTGGATTACGCAGAAGCTGGTGTAAGTCCTTCCTACAATAAATAAGCTGAGAGAACCAGGCCTCTCATCATTATCGGTGACTTCAACATTGATTTATGAAGACCCAAAAACGCTTGGTCCTTATACTGCGCGAAAGACGGATAGGATGTGGAGAGGGTTTTAAAAGACCTTGCTACCACGTCCAGGACAGGAGGCATCATATATGCTCTCATCGTAAGAGGCATCCAGGATTTCCACCAGCTCTACTATACCTTCCACTTCACTGCACTTAAGCTCCTCGTAGCCGCGATCACAAACGGATCCGATTAACAAGTCCATTCCAGCTGCTGGGGCTCACTGAACACGGTGATGATGACTTTGTTCAAGAACTGTCAAGAACCCCTTCCACACATGCACACGGGTTCATAAAACATGCGTGCGTTCTCTGTCATAACGGAAAAGTACAATTAAGCATAACAACCGTAACAACTGCAACTGTGACTGAACGTGCGTGCAGTGCGCCTGCGCGTGCCACTCGGTTGTGTATATATCTGCAGGAAGTTTTCTGAATACTAGCAGCGGCTGTCCTGTGCATCTGTGTTCCTTCTTTGTCTTGTTCGAATTTGTGCTATCCAATATTGAAGAATATAAGCACTACATATCAGCTTACCGCGTCTGGTGTTGGTAACACCCATGTTGCTGTTGGCATCGTTACGCAACTGTACACAACTGGTTATACAATACAAATGCGACTCTTCAACATATGAGTGTGCGTATACCACTTCCACATTTTCTGGCGTCATTCCGTAACGTTTCACTCAATGTGAAAAATTACGCCACAGTCACCATCCCGCGAATGCTTCGCATAACAACGATTACTACGGTACGTGGGATCTGCCGAATTTTTTTTATCTCTGTACTGTAATCTTGCTGCCAACTTATCGGTTCTATTTATTTACTATAATTTCATAATTTCTATATCCTTCACAATGCGCTGCAAGCACGCTAACCCTTGTCCGACGAACAAGAAAAGATAAGTATGTTTTGTCTAATCATATATGACGGCAGCCTGCTCAGTGTTTCTAATGCTCTTTTTTTAAAGAAATCAATTCTTTATTGACTGAGAACAAAAGCTAGTACATATAGAGGGGAAAATAAAAATAGTTCCTCATTTGTCATACGCCTTGATTCTGAAACGCTCAGGTTTGCGATATAAAGAACTGATCTGCCATTCTATTATCATAAGATATCCTGGTTGGAGAATGATAGGGGCTATTCACGGCTTATATTGGTTAAATTGAGACGGAAGCTAAATGTTTGACTGTATCATAGTAATCTCTATTTTATGATCGCATATTGATAAACTTTGTTGATAAATGCAGTGCATGTAGTGAATAGTGTTTGAGCTGCGTAACTGCGAACGCTGGCAGTGCTCAGACAATATTCGCACCCGTTTACTGATGCAACAAAATATTCTTGCGGCCTCCATTTCTGCCAAGTCCATAACGCGCAACAAATACACTTAATAAATTCCGATAAAGATACGACATAGAAGTACAACAGCAAATAATTTCTATTGGTAGCATGATGTATCCAGTGCAATTCCAGAGCTCTGCTCGGAGTATCCTGAATCAGTCTAGCTTAACGCTTCTGTTACGTAATCAACGCTATAAACAACTTCATTTCTCGCGAGTTCTGACGGCCTAACCACACAACTGATTCTGGGCTGCTCTTCAGCCTGTGTTCACCGTATTCTTTGTTTCTCACATAGCGTCAACGTGAAAGCGCTGGCGGTGAATGAGACGGCAAACTCCAGACAAGCACTTACTCAAGCTTGCGTTCATGGTTGGCGTTGGAAGCTTTTTGTGCCCCTGGCATTTTCAGTATACTGGATTCCTTCGATATTGCAGGTGCGGTTGCGTAGTCGTTCCATTCGAGGATACCGTCTTCGTTCTTTTGTTCGCGCGAGCCAAAACTACCATGCACCGAGACTACCTCTTTGATTCGTGCTGTCCGACGCAGGAAGCTTAGACGAAGACCTCAATGCCGCTTCGCACGAAACAAGGGTAGAAAACGCAGGGCTATACAGTGCACGGTCTTGTACTCTTGAAGATACATTTACAGAACCTGCGTTCTTTACCGTTGTCATTTTTTTATCATGTGCCGCGCTGACCAGATGTGCCGCGCTGATCATGTGCCGCGCTGACCAGCAGCGGCCCCACATATGAGCTTCGGTTACTTAAGTGCAAAAAGCTTTGCGAGCTCATATCGCAATACACAGCTGTCATGAGGGCTTTGAAGTACACTTTCTCACTAAAGAAATTGCATTTGTTTGGAAGTTGTATGCGTATTTGGTCAATTGCACATTTCCATCCGCCAAACTACACGCCAACGTAAAAAAACTTGCGGTGTTAAAACATATGAGGCAATTTTGCTTACGTCCCGTTTCATAAGAAATAAATCCGGATGACCTGTTAAACTGTGATATTTGTGGGGTTTCATAGGCAGCTGTTCACAATAAAAATGTTGAGAGCTGCTTATGAATCGTCATCGAAACATCATTCATTAGTCGTCTATGTGTGCCAGTAATACATAGTCGTGAGGGAGCTGGTGATTCGTAGCAAATGCTCACGCGTCATCTAGAAAACTCTCAGAGGAGACACTACGTTGAATGTATCTGCAGTGCCATGATGCACCTCCTAACACGACGAAATTTCGTTGTGTTTACGCTAATAAGCGTTCTGTAGACATCCCACATTAAAATATAATGAAAGTATTATTACGCACTGCATGTGTCACCTAGAACTGAAAATCTTCTTATTTTGTGCATTTACAAACCTGGACTGACTTGCTGAACAATGCTGATACAATCCAGTTAGATATAGCAGAGCACCATCACTTTGTTTTGTTTGTCGTCCTTGCTAAGCGTTCTCTCCGTTTGCTTTCCTCCTATCGAGTCCATATTAGACCTTGCTCAGTAGGTTCATTTTATCTTGATCACGTTGTTCTGCTGCAGTGTTTAGTTTACGTCCTTCTGAAGACTACGCAATCAAGAACAGATGACGAGTGATTAAACTTAGCTAATAATGTGAGCACAAGAACATTCTGCGCAGATTATTTGTACATTCTACTACACAGTGTGTTTGAAGCGTTCTGTTATATTGTTCTTCTGTATTATTGACCGTAGACTCTCGTTTGTTCATAGGGTTAGGAACAACACATGTTCGAGTCGCTTCAGCCGGATTCAACCGAGCATCCGCTATAGACGAGGGTATTTCTCCACATAGAAAGCAATCAAACGAATATCTACACAGTGAAAATGTGTGTAAAGAAGTTGAAACAACGAATGTACAGTGAAGCTAAAGGTAAACACGTTAGTGTACAATTTACTTAGGAAATGAAAGGCTAATGGATAAATATGCAGCTATCTTTAGTTCCTTCGTAATTACAGATTTTAGAACACTATGTCACAGATTATGAGTTCTAAACACAGAATGTTGCGTGACAAACTGCGCTCGCAAAATAGCTGGGTGGAGAGCTATTTACTACTCCAGTCGAACGAGAAACCGTTAACGGCGTAATTCCATGTGCGAGAGCAATTTTCAAAGCAAGAAAAATGGATGGATCAACTACAAGTGAAGGCCCATCATAGGGCTACATTACCGTTGCAGGGGTATGCTCCAGCACACCTCTTTTTTTTTTTTTATAGAATGCACTTTCTTCGCTCATGAATGCCGGAAAAGAGTATGAAAATAGCAGGGTAGGTGCACGGTTTTACAGTGAAAAAAAAACAAAACTGGTTTACAAACATGCAGCTGCACTTAGTACTAAAGAGGCATAATATACTGCGAAAAGATCCCGTCGGAATCTCTATGTCGTGCAAAAAACAATAAAAAATAAAGGAACGTTTATAATTTTAAAGTCATTACCATCTGTTAGATTATTTTAACAAGTCTTTATTTAGGTCAACCATTCCACGTACCAAGGAGAATGGTACAGGCAAGGGACCGAGTTCACAAAGGCTTTCATCCTTCATGGAAAACCCAGTGGCACTGTCCCAGTGCGATATCTCATTATTGGACTAATGCGGCTAGGGCACAGGTACATTCGCACATTGCGTAGAGCACACTGCACACTGCAAGCGGCGCACTGGACGCTGGCTCGCGGCACACTGGGACGAGCTTTACGGTCTGAAACCGGGATTTTGAAGCCTTCATGGCAATTGTGATCATGAACAGATCGTAATTATACCTAAACATCGAGCGCTAGCTGCCACAGGAAAAAAAAAACAATACGGGCAGCATTCGAACCCACAAGACCGATACACTCAACATTGTGAACCCGACACGTCACCGCAACATCACGCTGGAAAACGAAGAATCAATTTTTTTTTTTGCCATATTTAACAACTACACTCTTAATCAGGTCCTGGCTGAACGCTGGTTATATTCAGGGAACAAGACGAAAAATGTCCCATCTTCTGGCTGTATGCAGCACTTTATTTGAGACCTGATTAAGGCTGTAGTTGTCGATTGCCGCAAGTCTTTTCATTTTTTTTTTTCGCTTGGAAACTCCGATTTCAGTGTCTCCATGCATGTGACAGCCAAACCGAAGGTGGTTCATAAGTTTTCTAAGTGCTATCGAGGATCAGAACATCCATTTGGGAAGTTAGACCGCAAGAAAAGGATTAGCGCAGCCTATGATGTTGGCGAACTGACTCGCTAAGCCGTTATTCATGTGCGTGTAGAAAACATTATTCACCTGAACTGTGCACTAAACACTTTAGTTTCCATCACCCGCTTGAACATTTGTCTATCACTTTTACATTTTTTGCGTACGGCAGCCGTGCTAGTTCATTCTAGCCGAACTCCCAATAGCGTTAGAGCTGTACTTCGTCCGCGATGTTCGCTGTAAGGCGAATATTCAATGACGAAGAAATGAATAACTTTCAGAATGTAGTTGCGATAATGGCCGACTGAAACGAAGTCATAATTTGCGCTTTGCGTGACCGTGGCAAAGTGATGCCGGTGACTCTCACCGATGGTTCTTTCTGATGTGTAAGAAAACATATCAAAGGACTGATTGCTGTACTGTGTGGACCGCCAGGCTAATAACAATGACATCTTGTGTTGCGAACGATTTCTTCTCTCGATGCAGTTCTGAGAACACAAAATTACGGCACTCACTCAATTTAGACTGAGGCGAAAATGCTGTAGATGCCCGTGTACTTAGATTTACGTGCTCGTTTAGGATCAGGTGGTGGAATTTTCCGGAGCCATGAATTACGGCGTGCCTTATACTCATATCGTGGTTTTGGCAGGTAAAACCCCAAATATAATTAAACTATGCTATAGCCCTCGCGCTTTAGAGGAATATAATAAAGAGAAGGAAGATCTCATTCTCGATCACTCTCAAAAACGATAATACTACTGTGTTTGAAAGGAACGCTTATAGAAATGAACCATTCGCTTTGTTTCTGAGCTGGCTCTTACACGCGAAACATTCATTGCGTCAAAGCGCAGTCTCAGCTGAGAAATGTTGCAGCTTATGACTGCTTTCGCTAACGTCATCGAGTCGCGTAAGTTAAAAACAACCAACAAAAAGAAGCCAACACAGAAAGAAACATGACATATATAAAATGTCCCCACAACATACGTTTTCTATCTTCTCGCCAATACAATTTCTCTTTATGAAAAGTGCTACCTAATATGTGGTTACAATGTGTAATAGATAGGCGCCACTGCTATTGATAGAAATTTTCTTTGGTCTGCAGACCAGAGCCGCACTCATATCTCCATACAGCGTAAAGGCAAAACTTCTAACCGAAAGAGTAGATTCAGAGAAGGAAAGTACCTATATCGTACTTGTATCTTGTACACGTTTATTTTCTCCGCATTTAGCGCTTTCGTAAATTTCACGTCACAACATTTCGCTTCAATTCTTTCAGTTTTCATCTTTGATCAGTACTTGCGATCGACCGTTCTCGCTCGGATACCGGAATGTTTGAAGTTCCAACTTGCGCTTTGACAGTTTTACTTCATCTTCCGGTTGCGATGGTGGAGGAGTTTCCGCTATAAACGTTGAGCGGGGTACCGGACCTGCCTTTCCGCTTCCGCGCTTTCGGGATGAGAGAACTTTCAAATTGCGTGTTCTCGGTGTTTACACTCTGCCCAAAGTCTCAGATACTGTGTTCCAATAAGACCGGTTTTTTTTTATAGCCCAAAGCTATAGATGCCTCATCAAACGCGAAAAGTGACCGTCAGCGTCGGCAGTGGCATCGCCATCAACATGAAATGATGCAAAAATCATCATGTGATTACGTCAGCACGTGGCTTCATCATGGCGTGAAAGATCGCTAAAATTTGACACCACTGTGACGTTATCGTGACGTTACATAAGCGGCGACATGTGATGCCGTCATTACTTGACATGTCGCTCCTTCATAGGTGGGCCGATCCCAGAGGCACTTCAAAACCACGTGAGGTGCAGAATGCTTCCAACGCCCCTGATCCTGAAGGCAATGGAAAGCCCCGTTAGCTGCAGAAAGCTTTGGGGCTGAATACAATCGACTGCGGAAAGAAAGAAGAATAAGGGACCGTGTCACTTTCTGTGAGCAGTGGCGCACAACACGCCAAGAACACACTTCTATATTCCGGCATGGGACTTGCCAAAGTCGAAAGTGTTTCTGTTGCAGGGTGTGCCAAAGCTGTAGTTCATACGTGTATGATTAAAGATTGGAATACTTTTCTTTATTTCACGTACACACCTGACCTGAGCATGCTTGCTGCATAACGCTTAGTGTAGACATTGGTCGGGTTAGCATTCCTGTCCTTCAGTCTTCGTAGTATCTTTCTATACCAATAAGATGACAGAAATGGGCACTACATGGAGCGTCCAACAGATGTACAAAAGAAGCAACCATAGTGGCAGCCAGTGGCTCAGGCTCGTCAGGAAATGAAATATGACGGCATAAGCGTAGGTTGATACATACCGACGCATCCTGGTCCGGACTACAGCCACAGTGCACTGGGCAGAAATAATGCAATGTGTGGGAGCCTCTGTAGAGCTATAAGTGAAAGAAATGAGATTCCGTCCCAGACAATCATAAACCGAGCCGATATAACAAATAGACGCCAGTTCAAGCAAAATGGAAAAATAACAATGTCGTTACTGTGCACGATGATCGGCGGCCCCGACGCCGTTCCAGCCATTTCCATGCCATCGCTCATAATAATTGCTCTTTTCCGGGGTTGGCTTTCACATGTAGGAACAGACACGTACTCTGAATCATCATATCGTTCGTTTTTTTTTTGTAATTTCTTGGCACTGCATTGGCCAAGTTCTGTTTGAGAGTCCAGCAGGGATTTTTCTCTGATTGTTTTCTTTACGTCCACGATGCTGGGCGCAGTGCTCTGTAAGCTTTCCTCGAGTACACTGCTGTCTTCAACGTGCGAGAGCAATGGGCAGAGAATCTGCCCCGACGCTGCAGTGGATCCTTGCTTGCAAACAGACAAGGAAACTTTATGTCAGCAAAGGCCTTAAATTTATTAGTGGCATGACTGACGAGTCACAATGATTGAGAAAATTTGTTTAAAAAAATAAAACTGACACTGAATCCATCGTTCCGGTTCAAGGTAAGAGTTATATTGAAAACATATGACATCGGAACATAAGTTTACTTACGACAACGGCCAATTAACTGTCACGATAGTTGATTGAAATAATGGAATTGGTTCATTGAAAAAGCAGACGCTTTGCTTGTCAGCAGTTGGGATAGTTACGGCACCTCCTGGCACAGTTCTCGACAGTGCAGGTCTCTCAGGTCCTAGCGCAGGTCTCGCAGGTTCCTTTCTATGTGGAAATTGAGATCCGCTTCGGCAGCGGGCGAAACACAAATTAGACCCAAGGAGCACAACAGGCCACACGAGCGCCGAGCTGCGAGAGCCATTACCAGACGCCGGTAAGTCAGGAATTAGGGTTATCCTCCAGAGTTATATTTATTTCTTCAAAGATAAGTAAAAAAAAAGCGTGCCTTAGGGACCTCGTGCCAAACCACGAGCAACCTGATTAGCTCAACTGCTCTTTTTTTTTTATTTACATCTCCCTTACTCATTCTCACTCTCTTAGTATCAGAGTTTGGCTGAATTTCATCAGAGTAGTCGTTGCCTTATCCACAATTTTATTTCTTCGCATTTCTTGTTACATTCGCTGGCATTCATGTGCTCAGGAACATGTATAAACTCACCTAGCAAGTTATAATTCATGAAGAGTTAGTTTTATTTCGACTGCAAATTAGAGTACGTAGTTGCAAATTTCGTCGTTTACCATCCTAAGCTTCAATACGCAGTATAGGACGGGCACAAATAGAAAATAAATATAGCTTTTTTTATTTTCGCCGAGCTTTGTGTACAGCGCACGCACTACGTTTGCAAAACAATTTAGACATGGAAAATTATTTATAATATCCTATGCACTGCGAAAGCTAACTGTCATGTTATAAATGCCGTATCCTGGTAAGAAATGTTCCCGAATATCATGTTGTTGCCGCGAGGTGCATGTGCTGAAGCCAGGAACAAAATACTAAGAAGTCGACTTTGTTTAGCAACTTATGGTGAACTTCGACCTTAATATGTCATTCTGTGTCCTTAATGGCGCTAGTCCCAGGCTATTCGCGAAGTTTTGATTCAGTTAGGTAGACTTGAGAGAGACAGAAGGCTGCTCTGTAGTTGGTATATGGTACCTTGATAGAAAATACACGCAATAAAGCCGTCTACTCTTTCCATAGGCGTGCGTACGATAAGGATGGGCGGGGGGGGGGGGCGCCGCCCTTTTCACTTAAGAGGGGGGGGGTGCAAATTCTGCCCAATACACAGATTTAGTAGAGGGTGGGGGGGTGGAGGAGATGAGCCTTCGCTCCCCCTGATGGGGAACCCTGCGCACACCTGTCTCTTTGAAAGAACTTATTCAATTAACTTAGGCGCACGCAACGAGTGGAGCTGCGCTTTGGCAGGTAACGTAGGATCTGCCGATGCAGATCACAGAGGCCACGTAGAAAGAAGAGCATGGTTAAGATATGCTCCGCCAGGAGCCATAACAAAGCCAGCAGTTCACAAGAAAACAGTCTGCTCTTTCAAAGTGAGGTATTCGGCTAGTTGCTTTCTTTCAATGAGGGCTGCTCTTTTAATGAACTAATTCAGTTATTTTCATTATTTATTCTGAGAGAAAAATGGTCCTCAACTTAAACTGATCTCTGATGTCCCATGTATTATATACAACTCTTAACTTGAACCACTGCCGCCGTTTTGTATGAGTTTTACTTTTTATTGGGCTTTCATGACATTAGAGCCAACGTTCCATTTCCGGTTGGCTGGGGATGATTTCCGGTGTGCCAATTGAACAACAAGATTGCTAGGTGCTAGCGCCATAAAATGTTTTGGCCTCAAGTACGCGCACCACATACAGGCAATCACAAAACCGGGTGTGAAATTCAACGTCATGTTATGTAATAACTCTCTAAGAAATGATTGTTCTGTGCCTTGGTATTTTTTACCTTTTTTGTTATCTGAACGGTGATGTATGTACGCACAAACAAAACCAAACGTACAAAAAAAAAAGCTCGCGAGGCAATGGCATCGTAAATAATTTTTCGAAGCACTTATTTTGCGCTTCGCACCTGTACACTTTCCACTTACAATGTTCTGCGTCAAACACCGCCACTGGCGAGGAAAGAAAAAAAATTATTCGTCACAGCATCACATTTGCCGAGTGCAGAACAAGTGCTTTTTGCCGCAAGAGCAAGTGCTTTGCGTCAACGGTGAAGAAAGAGAGCGCTTACAGTTTGAGAACACGGAAAAGGAAAATAGAGCGAGTGATATATCTCCGAAAATGATCACAAAAGGTTGGCAATAGGAGGCAATACAGACGCGAACGCACGAAAAAGCGCGTAAGGGCGCTCGACGGAAAAGGTAAATAAAAATTGAAAAGTGGGTACTGTTGGATGTTACGGCGAAGTAATGCTGCCTCACGGTGCGTTGAAGTAATCGTCGAGCCCTGATGCTTGCTCTTTTATAAAAAAAAAAATGCGGTCGGATTGTGGGGTTTCTTTAGGTGCTGGTGGCAATTTATTTCTCACAGAGAAATCGTCAGCGGTTCTACCACAAGTGTTCCGTTCATTACGTGTTAGGTGTAAGGCTAGATGGCGGCGGTTACTGAAAGCCACGCCATGCTTTATACCGCAAGGCGTGGCTCCTCCCTTGATCTGACGTTCATTTTAGCAATTACGTAAATAACATAGCTTAACAAAACACTTGACAAAATGCGTTGCGGGGCTATTTGGTGATACATTCTTATTTAAAATATTGTAGCGATACATTTGACGAGGACAGGGAAGGGGGGGGTGCACAAATGTAGCGGCAGGTACAATTTGAGGGCTGCTAGCGGCCACGAACGAGTTGGAGCAAGTGCATATTTTATTCTGCTGAATTGCATAGGAAGTATTACCTCCAATCAGATGGACAATACATGTAAAATAAAGGCGTTTTCTCGAAATAGACAAGTATTCGTTCAAATACAAAACTGCACAAAAGCATGGTAAAAGAAATTCACTGACGATGGCGATACCGCATAATGCGAATTCTGAGCCCAGCTGTTTAGATGTTTTAACTTTGCGATAAGTTCAGGCGCGACTGTCTCGCTAACCGGGAGACCGCGGAAGGCAGCGCGTGGTCGCGTTCCACAACAGCCACCGCAGACAGGCCTCCGTTCTTGCCGCGTTATATATCTATATATGGTATCGGTGGACGCCTTCGCCGTATACCTTAGTGATGACGTCATCGGCGACCGCACGACACCGCGAACTACTGTGGCGCCGCGGGTGACCGCCGCGCAAACTGTCGTCTCACCACTGTCGTTCCCTTCTCCTCGTGCCCTCTTCACGCTCTCCTTGCTATCCCCGTCTTTCATCCTCCGCTACGCTCCGCGTTCGCTCTCTTTCGTCCTCGTTCGCTTTGCCGGTTATGACGGCAGCGGCACCACTCAACGCAGGAACGGGCGCTTAAGAGCTGCGCTCTAAGATTTCTTTATTATGGGCGAACTTGTGCCCAGAAAGCTAGATGCAAGGTCTAAGCGTCCGCTACATCGTCCCACACAAGTGTATCTTCAACCAACGCAAGTCTTCTTCTTCTCCTAAGCTTCGCAGGTCAACCCACATTCTCGTGCCCGTCCGCGAGAGGCGTGCGTGGCGCTGTCACAAGAAGTGCGAGCAAGCACGAGGCATAGCAGACGCTAACACAGCGGCTCGCTGCGCTCCGCGTTCGCTCTAACGGTTACGCCGGTGACGACGGCGACGCCGCTCAATGCAGAAACGGGCGCCTAAGAGCTGTGCTGTAAAATTACGAATTCAGAGCCAGCACGGCAATGAAAACATAATACATGAAATCATATGGTAAGATTAACTTATCAACCTTTCAGTTTTATGTAGTGATGCACGCATTGTTATCTTCAAGTAGAGAGACTACCGCGCAGATGCTACGATCAGTTGAGTGCAGTCACATTTGATTCAGTCTTCTTCGAAAGCGTGAGGTTGCCTAGATATACAAAGGAGGCATAAATATTGCACGCTTACTCTTCATGAAATTTCGCATGAAGAAGCTGGATTGTCACAATACTCATTAATCTTTTTTTCTCAATATTGTTAATTTCTGGCAACTTCCACCGCCAAATGATAGTGTACGGTCCCTTTTTTCATATCAGCACCATGCTTTAGCGCGTTTATTCCGCGAAAATTTAATGATGTCCCACAGGAAGTAGCGTCACGGGTTGCTTTCCTTTGTCGACAATATTGACAACCTTCACGCACAGGCAACATTTCCCTCGGGGCGGCCAGGGCTTTGTTAGCGCAACCCGACATCCTGTCAAGTGTTGCCGCCACAGCTACCGATTTCTTCCTTTGTGCTCGAAACAGTCCAATACGCGTAACAACCTGACATTCTCCGGGTAATGCTGACGTCTGAAACCAGCATTATTCAGCTTCGGTACGTCCGCCACACCGATTACAGGTTTCCTCTGTTGTTTGATACAATATAAACTAACTTAAAATGACGCTCCAACTTGCCCAAAAAGATTCCTTCAGCAACCGCTAAAGCGTGTTTTTATTTTTAAATAATTTTTTGTGCGATAGCAATTATATGGACCATCTCGGCTGATGTTTGCCGTGTTTGTCGTCGTCATGCCCCGGATATGTATATGTATGTATATATATATAAAAATCCTCAAACACAAATGAAGCAGAAGAAAAAAATTCCGAAGCACCCGACCGGCGATTCGAACCATCGACCCCCCGCTCCACAGCCCGCTGCATTAGCAACTGAACCATGTCCCACGCATGCGCGGGCGAAATAACGGCGAGCTGTTTATATACACCATTTACCGCTGGTTGTAAGCAAATCTCGGAGGAGCTTGACCGTCTTTTTTATCACTCAACACTCCTAATTTTCTTTCAATTTGAAAACTGCCCTTGAGACGCGCACGACAAAGTGGCCCTTTTCTGTACCCACTCGTGATGTGGAAGAAGAAAAAAAAACAAAGAACACCGGGCACACCTTGCATCAGACGCCCCCGTGTGGCAAGAAACGCAGGGGGTCACTCCACGGGGCACAGTTTAAAAGAAAAAGAAATATCTAAGAGCATCTCATTCTCCACCGTCGACACTTGCAGATGCAACGCTCCTAACTTTCTTTCAGTTTGAAAACTGCCCTTAAGGCGCGCACGACAAAGTGGCCCTCTTCTGTACCCACTCGTTATGTGGAAGAAGAAAAAAAAAATCACAGCATATCCACGGAGTGAATGATGATGAGTGGGCGAAGCTGCGGAGGTTCATCGGTAAACCGTGAATCTTCCGTGAATTCTGCCCAGTACATCATCACCGACGTGAGATCGGGCGCGTTTATACTAAAGGTTCGATGAGTCATGACGACTTGCAGCTCACTTTAATTTTACATGTACCCTGTGAATTTTCATTGTTTCGAAAACCATTGCTTTAGAAAACATCTGGCGTCTTTCGTTAAGCAGCTGGCGTCTTTTCGTTTTGCTTTAGAAACATCTGGCGTTCTTTCGTTTTGCTTTTAGAAAACATCTGGCGTCTATCGTTGGTTTATTTCATCAATCAACGGCGTTTTGAACAAAATTTTTATTGTTTAATCACGCACAGGAGAAATCTCTCCAGGCTCTACCTTGGAGGTAAACAATGGCTGCTAATGGAAATGAGAGACAGAAGAAGTCGGCTTTTAGCTAACACTTACACTTCTACTTCTACTAACGTTTCCTACTGGAACATGCCAATGGCTGCTAATGGGGAATGAGAGACAGAAGAATTCGGCTTTTAGTTAACGCGCACGCTGCGAATTTTTTATTATTCAACAACGCACAGGAAAAATTTCCCACAGGCACCACCTTGGAGGTCAGATCTGGTACTAGCGTTACGACTGGTTACGCACTACTACGACTACGACTACGAGGGACGAACGGGTGCCGCCTTAAGAAGCTTCGCCCCTAAAAGGAATATCTAAGAGCATCTCATTCTCCACCGTCGACACTTGCAGATTCAACGCTCCTAATTTTCTTTCAATTTGAAAACTGCCCTTGAGACGGGCACGACAATGTGGCCCTTTTCTGTACCCACTCGTTATGTGGAAGAAGAAAAAAAAAACAAAGAACACCGGGCACACCTTGCACCAGACGCCTCCGTGTGGCAAGACACGCAGGGGGTCCCTCTACGCGCCCAGGTTAAAAGAAAAAAATCACGCCATATCCACGAAGTGAATGATGATTGAGGAGCTGGCTCGGAGAAGTTCGGGAAAACCCGTGAATCTTCCGTAGACGTCCTCTACCATCATATGAAGAATATGAATACTCATCATATGAATAATGCCTGTTAAGTGTGCTACGATGTGTCCACACGTCAAACACTCACATGACGAAATACGTTATCCGGTGGAGTCAACAAGTAAACGTAATAATCTGCAGTATATCTGACTAGACTTATAAGGACGCCATCGATATGTACTCGGATGAAAATCCAGCGACACTTGTGCCCGACCTTTTGTATTTTGCAAAAGAAGACGCCATAAAACATTACTTACACTCTAGTGGTATGCTAGACTGACGGCGCAGTCGCTGAATTCAGGAGATCAGTTGCCACGTATTGGCAACACCCATGCAGTCACTAAGCACAATGAAAAAACAAGCTTCATAAAGGAAACATGTGTTGACGGCGATCGCTTATTTAGTGACGCATAAACGTTATGCTTCAAAGTATACTAGCCAGCTAATGTAAGTTCAGTTGTGTAGGTCAGTACGTCACCGTCTACATCGCAAATTTACTTATTTACTTATTAATTGAATATAGTTTACAGGCTCACAGATGCGTCGCGTACGAAAGATATATACAGTAAAAGTGAAGCAATGTACAAAACAAATTTAAACAAAACTGGCTTTATCAACTACTGAGTACGTACATAGTTGAATGGCTGAAACGATGATTCAGTCAATGCGATGACACAGACTAAGCAGGGAATTTCTGAGCTAAAATGTACTGTGTTGTACATTAGGTTTTGGTAATGTATTTTCATCCGTACATAAATGGTTCAGTCATCGTGAACGTCAGGAACCTCTGAAATGAATCCTAATATCCCGTGAACTCACTTGCACCTATCACTGTCGCACTGTTAGACCAAATTGCTTTTTTTTTTCATAATTGCAAATAGCGACAAAGAACAGAGAAAGTTTGCGAAGGAGGCACTCAGCCGTTAACAAAAAATAAAGGACAGACCGCAGAAAAAATCAATACCCAGAAGAAAACGTTAAATAAATACAGAATATTGATGTCTTGAGATAGGAAACAAAAACACCGTACAGAACCAAGTATCTCTCGCGTTAATTCCAGTTTCTAACTTGAAGCAGCTCGTGACAATTACCAAGAGTTATCATTGCTGCTTTTCTGGCCCTTATATAAAACGGAACCAGTCGCCTAACCATATCTTCCACGAACCTCCATGCCTGGAGCTTTTCCGGTAAGTGCTCTTAATCAACATGTGCTCGCGTTCAGTGTCAAGGCATTATGCTAATGAACTAACTTGTTCCTTTTTCGCCCCGAGTAACTGGCGTTCATAACTAAGCTAGTAATTACGCTATGTTTATTATACGACATCCCATTTGCAGTTGTTGCCACCTGTGTAGCTTGTCCCATGCATTTATGCAAGTCTTTCGCCGGATATGTATCGCATGAAAGCGCGCATTGTAAGCTCGAAAATTAGCAACCTGCAATTTTCGGCAGCCTTTCTTCTTTTCAGCATCAAAAAAGTCGTTAGCGTGCTAATGGGTTTCATCGCTTCATTCAATCGTGTATACGCTATGCTTATCTTAAAACCGATGGAGTGGGATGTTCCTTAATTTTAGTAATTACGTGTGGGAGCTCTGACGTTTCAAGCATTGACTGTATAAGTGTTCTTACTCGATGTACCTGTCCGAAACGGCCATGGTTAGTGAACACAAAGGCGGTCGCGCACTCTAAGCGCCTTACGTTGAGTTGATGCAATTTTACTTGATAAAAGCACGCTGCTGTCGTTCGTTCTACAGACTAGTTTTCTCGTTTGTCATAATGGCACGTGCGCTGAAGCAGCGTACCGTACTTGTTTCAACTCTTCAATTTTTGTGTGAGTATGTTCTTTGTGTATGTGTGTGTGTGCACACACACGCACGTCTTATGCACGCGAGTGCGTGAGCATGCGTTGTTTGTGTATGGTGTATATTGGTGTATTTAAGCTTTTAGCGTGTGATAACCACGTCATAAGTCATAAGCTATAAAGCGCCAAGAGTACATGACGGCGCCATCACTTTTTACTGGAGTTCACAGAACCAGTTAAACAGCAGTTAAAGGAGTAACTGTGCTTTCACTTTGTACTTTATTGAGCACCAAACTCCGGCGGATGTAAGCAAAAACAAAAACTCAAGAATAAGCGTGTTCATTTGACAAAATCGCTGGCAGATGCATGTACGTTAGCCCCCTCCCACCCACCCTTTTTTGCTTCCTATTTCTGGTGTCGTGGGACGCCAGAGGCCCCGTCATACTTCATCGGGGATGTGCCTAGAGGCGGCAGGTTTGCTCGACGCTAACAAGCTGTGCGAACTAGGATCACTTTTATTTTTGT
The DNA here is from genome assembly GCF_013339695.2 of Rhipicephalus sanguineus. Lineage (NCBI taxonomy): Eukaryota > Metazoa > Arthropoda > Arachnida > Ixodida > Ixodidae > Rhipicephalus > Rhipicephalus sanguineus. The sequence continues at coordinate 65,212,732 of NC_051186.1, forward strand.
TTTAACGAGCTTCGCCTGATGCCAGGGCGCGACTCTTCGCGGGGGGCGATAACACAGAACTTGGCTTCAAGGCACATGTCGCGAAGTTGTTACTGTTCTTTTACAACGTCTGAATGCAACACTCAAGAAAACGTCGAATGCGCGTGCCGATGACACTTCTTCCGTTCAATTATAGGTGAAGCAAGAGTTTAGGAGATCTATACACCATTTTGCGAGTAACCGGAATATGTGAATTGTACTTTTCTTTTCTTTTTGGGCTATTGAGTGGCATCTTTTTTTTTATGTAACTGATTTGTGCACCGCCCCCTCGTATTACTTCACGTTCTGTCCTGCGGGCGATACAATGTACACGCCAGCGGTCTCATGTGGCGAGAGTTAGGAACGTAGCAATCGCGTAGCCAGGGGGAGCGGGGATGGCGTCGGGAGTTCAAGTTCCCTAAACCGCGAAAAAAGTTTCTGGATACGCTCCTGGAACATACCAAAAAAGTTCTTGCAGCTATAATACACACGCACAAATACAAGATTCCTGGGCGGAGAAACGCTTCTAATACGTCTGCTAAGAACACTTAGTGATCACGACTAGAAGAAAAACTTGCAAGGGGTAGTAGGTTTCTCCCTTTCACCTGATACAGCTACGCTGAAGTTCAAGCCAAACGCGGCGGCTACATGATGAGACGCAGCAAGCAAGACAGGACCGACAACCAATTTTACAGCGAAAGCTGTTATGAGATCATTTCACCGGCCGTTTTTGGCGCCGTAGTTGTCCGCCGCCGCCGCCGCCGCCGCCGGTGTCCGTAACCAGTATCGCTCGAAATAAGAAAAAAACGAAATAAGAAAAAAGTCACAGTTTCGCCGCAAGGGCGAAGCAATGAATGCGATAGCAAGGAACTAATGCTATACGAAGTGAGGCTCGCCAATGGATACTCTCAGTTTGAACAGCGCTTCTGTTGCAAGGCGGCCGAAGCAGCGAAGGAAACTAGCGTGCTTCAAGTGTCGAGCTGTGACACTTGATAGTTCGCGCTCATCTTCTGTTTGTTCGTTTAGCGGCGTCCCTGAGCTCGAGTGACATTCGTACGCGCCGTAACATGAGCGCGGACATCACGGTGAAAGCGTGAAACATTCCTCTACCCCGCGCCACGAGAAAACCGCGCGAGCAGACAGCGGAAGGGCAAGCTTCTCCCATGCGCAAATATAAGAAGAAGCGAGCGAGCTCGCCGACGACTTTTAAATGCACCCGTCGGGCTCCTAGCGCCACCTCGCTGGTAATGAAGAAACGCTTATTATCGCCTTCTGTCTCTGAGTCCGTCCAGCGCTAAATGGTGTGTATATAACGCTCGCCGTTAGCTACGTGGAGGATCTGCGTTTCGTGGCGTAGTGGATAGCGCCGCTCGCTGCGGAGCAAGAAGTCCCTGGTTCGATTCCGCTCTTCGGAAGCATTTTTCTGAGTTATTTTTCTTTGGGTCCTTTATATATATATACATACTTATACATATACGGTGCATGACGGCGGCGACGGCGACGGCGACGGCAAAATCCAGCCGAGACTGTCCATATAATTGCTATCGCAATAAAAAAAATTTCAGGATGAAACGAGGTTCGAACCTGGGCCCTCTGCGTGGGAGCCCAGTATTCAACCTCTGAGCCATGCCGGTGCTTGAAATTGCTCTGCAAAAAGGTGCTATACAGGCTTCATGTCGGGAAGGAACCACATTAGCATATGCAATATAGCGTGGTAGAAGAGTAAAGTAAGCACCAAGCGTCGCATAACGCGAATTCTGTAACCAGGCGTCACACAATGCAAATTGCGCAACGAGTAGGTTGTTGATTGCTTCCAACCCATTACAAAGGGCTCTGTCATAATTTTTCGTCGTCATCAGGCAGAGCATCAACAAAGTGCGCATAATGCCTTACATGCGTTTAGCAGGTACCACGGCTCTGCGTAGAATGACGAAAAATGGCACAGTGCCTGCTGCCCTACTTCTCAAAAATTACAATGATTTGTAGCGTAGTGGCTTCCTCGCAAGTGCCCTTGTATTGGTTGCCAAGGAAGCCCATAAGCGCATGATCCATTTCCTCGGGGTCTCAGTAAAATTACAATCATTTTGAGCGTAGTGGGTTCCTCGCTAGTGCACTTGTATTGGTTGCCAAGGAAGCCCATAAGCGTCTGATCCATTTCCTCGGGGTTTCAGTAAAATTACAATGATTTATAGCGTAGTGGGTTCCTCGCAAGTGCACTTGTATTGGTTGCCAAGGAAGCCCATAAGCGCATGATCCATTTCCTCGGGGTCTCAGTAAAGTTCTGCGCCCCCCCCTCCGTCTCTCTCCCACGTCAACGTATGTTATACAGCGTGACGGGAGAGGGAAATAGCGACCGGGCGTCACCGAATGCAAATTACGTAACTGGTGGGCCGTTTGAAGCTTCCAATCCATTACAAAGGGCTGTATCGTCATCAGTCGTTGCGTCAACAAAGTGCACATAATGCCTTACAGACGTGTAGCTGGTGCCTCGCTTCTCCGCAGAATGACGAATAATGGCTTAGTGGGTGCTTACCAACTTCACAAAAATTGTGATTTATGGCGTAGTGGGTGCCTTGCTAGTGTACTTGTATTAGTAGCCCCAAGAGAGCTTACAACGGGCTCTAGAAATGCCGCTCTTCCAGCTTTCGCTGTGACTGTGCTGCGGTTTCAGCGCAGGCCTGGCGTTTTTTTATAGCAAGTTTTCTTGCGATAGAAATTGTATGGACACTCTCGATGGGTTTTTGCCGTCGCCGTTGGCGTCACCGCCATTATTCGTAGAAAGTCCAAGCTGATAACATCACCCCGCTCATCGTATGTTCTACCCGCCACTAAAAGCTCGCGAGCGCTGGCGACGAACGCGGCTGAAGCGGAAATGAAACGAGCCGGCTGTCCCCGTCGCACGGAGGGCGCATGCGATAACATCGACCCGCGTGCGAGGCCTGCCGTCGATAGCTCATCAAGCAAAGAGTAAACGCATCACCCGTCCTTGACAAGGAGCGTGAAGGTACGCCAGGGGACGGGAGGGGGGGGGCTGCGTCGCTCGAAGGGCATGGTCGCTGGCGCGCGCGCTATCTTGACAGGCATCAGGACATGGCTCGTAAACTTGCCGTGCTCTTAAAGCTTACTTCGCGTTTAGTGAACTCTCAGCACGAAAGCTTCCTGCGGTTCCTGGAGCTGCCATATTATCTTAAAGCAGAGTTTTGTTCAATTGCGCGAGATAGGATCCAAAAGAGTCAACTGCTAGGCTTCCTTCGCGTAACATTACAGTTTGTTGCTACCGAATTCATTGCTTCACTCTTAAGCTGAAACTGTGATTTTTTTCTTCGGTGCAAAGGAAAGCTTACAGGTTGAGTGTGTAAAATAACGGAATGGCAACGCGGAAAATGCCGTGTAACATTTATAATCACAATTTTCAGTTTTATCAAGTTCTTTCTTTTGGGACAAAGAGTGATGGTTATGCTCTACTGGCGATCTCGCATTCAGGTGTTACCTGAAACCGTGTAATCTTACCAGAAAAAAAATGTATTACATGCTGCCCTGATAATGGACGGCAGCGTGCTTTAAATGTGATAGTGAATAATGTACTACGCCAATCTTTTCCAGATCATTCTTTAATATGCTTGCGAATTGAACCAAGGCGCAGATCCTAAATATGTAAGCGTATTGCAGCGGAGCCAAAGCAAAAAAAAAGAGAGAATTATGTTGTAACAAGAAATATGTAAAAGAGAACACCTGAACACTGACGCTCAGGGTGTCACTCTTTGGTAATGCTTAGTGGAGCGTTGCGCCTGATAGCGGCGAAATTACTGTGTTCTGGCTTTTAATGGAGCATGCAGTAATTTGAGCGGGGAGCTTCGAAAAGAACACGCTGTACCCCTGCTTGTATTCGATTATTTTGCTCTATCTCCTCAAAACTCGCCAGCATAATGGAGAACTGAAAGCTGGCTTATCGGAAGTTTCTTATGTAGGTACTTTATTTGCATTCGTTTAGCTCGTTATGATTACCGCATCATGTTTTTCCTGTGCATGAACACTATAATATTGTGTTATGAAAGATGTTGTCTGGCCTTCGGTAGCTGCGTATGCGCCCAGACTGCGACACTGCGTATATAATACTGGCATGTGCCTATTCTAGATTATTACGCCCATTTCTGCCTACGCGCCTGCATGTGCGTTTCTGTCGCTGTGATTTCCTACCTGTGTCCGCCTGTACCGTCCGCCCGTCCGTCTGCTTGCCTTTAAATGGGCCCCATTTAAAGTATCTGAGAAAGTCGTGCGGCCACCGACCTTGCGACACCTAGACGGCATATTCAGTAATCTCGCACTCCGCAATCGTGCGGCGCATCTACGCCGGCAGGATACGCGCGTGGTAACAGAAGACATCATTCATAATCTCCAAGGCTACGCTGCTACATTGTGGCGTTTATTTTCTCTTTACAACTAACAAGGAATCCGAGCCCCGCCGCAATCGGGGCTGTCAGCAGCACACGTGCCTCTTAAACGGTGGAGCGCATTGGCCATCATCCATTACACTCGTGGACAGGGTGCGTCGATTCCAAAATGTCGCGAAACCCTTGGCGTGGGACACGTCTAGCTTTTTCTGTTCTTTTTCTTGCCTTCCGAAAGAGTTGCAACACTCTCTTCGTACACATTTTTCCTTCGCGTTTACGTTACATTGTATTTAAAAGTACAGCAAAGACTGTAATCGACTTTCTTTTTAGTGGCGCGAACACGGAGTGACACTATTGCTTCTCCTCCAAGCATACCCGGTCGAGCACGTACGTCCTTTTTTTAGAACGCAGCTCTCAGGCGCACGTTCCTGCGTTGAGCGGCGTCGACATCGCCCTCGCCGTCGCTGGTGTAACCGATAGACATGAAAAACTAAATTAGAAAACAATTACCCAGGATCGAATGGGATTTGAACCGGGCCCTTTGCGTGGCAGTCGAGTATTCTAACACAGAGCCACATTGGTGCTTTTATTTTCTTTATTACAAGGAACGAAACCGTTGCACTTAGAGCGATATTATAAAAATTATAATCAGGCATATTTAAACACAAATCAAACACAGAAAACCAGTCTAGAGCGTCACTAGAACGTTCATATATGCCGCGTATTTCGATCACTCGTCCCGGAATATGTTTTTCGTTGATCGTGGAAGCTCAGCATTTCTGTTAGCAGCTGCGTGGCAGGGTTTGTTCCCTGCCACGCTCGTGCTCGAAACTCATTTGCTTTAGGAAAAGAACCTACCCAGACGTCATGTCGGGAAAGCAATCACTTAACCTATCTAATACAGCGTGGCAGAAGAGTGAAATACCAACTAGTCATCAAACAGTGCTAACTGCTCAACGAGTGTGCGGTTTAGTGCTTCCCACCCACTGAAAAGTGCTCAGCTATAATTCTTCATCGTCATCAGCCATATGCAGCATCAACAAAGTGTGCACAATACCTTACAGATGTGTAGCGGGTACTTCGCTTATCCGCAGAAGGACGAATAATGGCGTAGTGGGTGCTGTCCTAGTTCACAAAAATTATGATTTATGGCGTAGTCGATACCTTGCGGAAAGCCACAACTTCAAACACACCTAGCACGAAGCTGCGCTCAGAATTCGCATTAGTCAGTATCGTAATCGTCGGTGAATTTTTTTTTCGAATATTCATAAAATGTTTTCTAAAAATAGAAATAGATGGCTATGGCTCAACTTAAGTGTTATATTGGATACGTATGATATTGGAGCATTATGACTTAAGATAAGGACCCATGATTTTCAGAATAATTAAAGAAAATTAATCGAGTTCATTGAGGAGGAGGAGGGATAAACTTTATTGCTAATAAATGGGAGTGGGAATGGGGGCATTGAAAGAATTGAGTAGCTGCATTGTTGCGGCACCTGGCGGAGCTGATCTCAACCACGCGCTTCTTTCTGCGTGGCCTCCGATATCAGCTTCGGCAGCTTACGAAACCCAAAGTTAACTCAAGAAATTCCTGTCCGCGGGCATTTTCCCTGTCCGCGAACGCCATTTTCTTTCCTTTGCGTCACACACTTGCGGCACTGCATGCTCGGCTCTCTCTGAGGGTCGTCCGAACTAACCGAGGTTGCGGCCAAATATGTCCGAATTAACGAGAGTATGAGGTCATTGGACAATGCATATACTGGCCGCGACAAGACAGCACGTCCGAATTATCCAATTCCCAGTATTAACGAGCTTTCACAGTATTTATCCAGAATTGAGTATTCAGGCGGTAAAACAGCTAACCAGGTTTCATCGGTGTGGTAGATAAAGTCTCATGCATTACGACCAATATTTTATATTGTGCTGTATTCATATATTTTGATCAAAGCCGTGAGGAACATCATTAACTCAGCACTAAAGTATTGTATTGCCGTAGTGATTCCTCTTAAAGGAAATCAGGTTTTGCCAAGGGGACCTTCTTTCTCTATTCCAACAGTATTGAAATTGAAAAGCGATGGAGCAATCAAGATTGAACCTAATCTGTAGCGCTTGCAAACATCACTTCACCGTACTTAATTATGAAGCTACGCATAACAAACCCGCCATATTGCTAGCTAACACGCACAAAGGACGACAAGAAAGGGACAGGACAACGTTTCTTTCTTGTAGTTGTGGTTATGGACGGAGAAAAGTGCTGAAATATAAGGATGACGATATTTAACCAGAGTTTTGCTAGGGTTGGCAGCATATTAGAGTACACCAGATAATCACATGTTCGACGAACCGCGATAACAAATTGTGTTAAATCAAATGTGAAAGAAAAGAAAGGGGGATCGAAAATTATGGCTTCATTAGAAGACAATTATCGCACTGTATTGTTCCTTTTCTGCTCATGATACGAGAATTCGTTACGCTGCATGTTTCATTGCAGATACCAGCACAGACGCCTCCTCCTTGCCATTGCGGAAGCTGTACTTGCCAAGCCTCACAGAAGACTCATGGAGCCAACTATGATGCCCGAAGAAAGCGTGTCCCAGCACATGAAACTTTATTTCTTAGTTTACATACTTGGCTGCGCTCTGAGCTGTGTGGTTCTAGCTTTTGAAGTTACTGGTTCAAAAGGGTTTGGTCATAACTTTGCAGAGACAGCTAATACGTTTCATGTCGAAGACAGTGCGCAAACTTTGGTATGCTGTTTCGGGATGCAAAATTCGCACTTCATATAGAATGTGGCTGCCGCGGTCGCGCAGTGGTTACGGTGCTTGGCTGCTTACCCGAAAAACGGGCGTTCGATCCCGGCCACGGGCGATACATTTAGATGGAGGCGAAATGCTGAAGGACCGTGTGCTGTGCGATGTCAGCGCACGTTAGAGAACTCGAGGCTGTCGAAGCTACCCGAATCCCTCCAATACGGCCTCTTTCATTAGCGAGTCGCATTGGGACGTTAGACTTCATGAACCATATATGGTGAAGCTTATAGGTCGCTTTTGATGTCGGTCGTGGAGGTACCTTCTCGTGCTTCAGCGATTATACAAGCTCTGCGTGTCTCAGGGCGCACTTCTAGGACAAATTAGTTTTTACTCCTAACTTTAAGAAGGGATGTAAAGGCGCTCATGCAAATGTGATCGACTACGATTTGACGTTGAAAGGTCGGACAAAAGGCCATGTGGTCGTGAAATGCTCCTTCACTTGGAGACCTACGATCCTTTTTCAGAAAAAATGGTGTTTCAGCTACCTTTGTGGGCGGCCTTGACGTAACCTCGAGCTAAAAGCCCGCGCCGTGATCCGGGCAATCAACTGAGGTCATCTGTGTTTTGAAGAGAGACATCCGGACAGCATTAGGAAAACGAAAGGAGTACACCCGGGCAACCAATCGAAAGAGTTTTCCGACGCGGATTTCGCGGCCTCTTCCAGAGATGGCACCACACTGCGCGCGGTTTACGAACGTCCAGCCCGCGTCGCGTCTTGGTCGCACACCCTAGGCAAAGCACAAGGTTTATGCCACTATGTGACAGGAAACAGTGGCGTCCGTTTGGACGTGTACACAGTATGGCGTGGTGTGGTGTAGTGAGCTGGGGTGCGAGCATCCGCTATATCCATTTCAATATTGTTCCTAGTATCATCTGCAGCCTGTCTGCTTGACCGGTAGCCATTCGAGCTTACACCTACTTTCGATTACGGTACAGCTAGTCTCTTTTTTTTTTGCTTTGTTGTTTTAGCACTTGTGTGAAGTAACGCACGTAAACAGTTTACAAACTACTCTAAACTAGGGCTGCTTAAGAGTATACAATAGCTCATTTGTCGGGAACGCGAACTGGATGAGATCTATAGGTGGAGCATCGAGACAAATCTGGCTGAGCGTGGTAACCGTATCACTTATTACAGGTACATACAAGACTTCACAACACTTCGTTGAAATGTTATTCACTCTGAGCGACGCATGTGTCGGTAAATGCACGGCCAGCATCGCTGTGTGGCGTTTCCAATAGAGGTTTAGGTATATTTCGAGAGCGTTTCAAGAAGCGTTAATTGATATACATCTTACCCTACCTCTCTTCCTAGAAATTTAGTAAGCCTAAGCAACTCCGCTGTATATTGTTTCTTTCACATTAAATTGATAGGCGGTCTTTGTGATATTACTTTCAGCTGTTATCCTTCCCATTAATTTGTTTTGCCTAGTTATTGTTTTATGCGCTACCATGTAAGCTGTGCACAAGCTATTCAACGATACCCTTAATATGCCTAGCTACTCATGCAAACTACTAGATGCATATGACCCCCGTTCCACTTGTGATGGCTTAGGATGGCACTAATATGCCTAATTACTTGCATGTTGGCCTGTACAAAACAGAAGGAGCACAATACAAGTATTCACCACAGTGGAACAACTGCACGAGTGTTTATATACACACTGAACTTTTGCAGATAGAGTGTGACACTTGCGACAATTTTTAAGAGTGAACATTAGTAGACAATCGTAAGAGTGAACATTAGTTCGTATTAAAAAGTTCGAACCAAGTGTCAGTCAGTGTGGCCTACTTGTATAGCTTTGTGCTTGCTGGCTTCTTTACGACGACAATTCTTCTGCAAGAGCGGAAGAGTAACCGGAGCCAGACGTTGACACCAACCTTTCCTTCAATACATGTATTTAAAAAAACAATGCATGTGTGCACGTTTGCCGATAGTTAGAAGTCGTTTTCGTAGTGTTTTTCGTTAGCCGTACGTTTCTTGTTTCTTGAGCGGACACATCAGCATCACTGGTTCATAACCCTATTTCAATAAAATCTCCAACACTGTATTTTGTTTAGCTGGCATCTTCCATTCCAAAGCACGTTATGATTCCTAACTGCGTCATAGAATCCGTGATAGACATGAATTATTATAAAATAAGGAGTGGACAACTGTAGGGCAGTTGGACGAAACATGAAAGGCAATCTTCGCACCGTTTGTTAAGTTTGTGTTACGCGCCAATGCAACTTTGTTGGAAATCATGATATTCAATCTGCCAATACGTACTTTACTTTACTATACTATACTATACTATACTATACTACACTATACTAGTATATATAACTACAATATATATTGTACTGTACTAGTATAGGACATGCTTTGTTTATTGATGCATTATGTGGGCGAACAATGCGCACACAAAATTAGCCTCCTGTTATGTTTATGATTAAAGATCGAATCTGAATGAAGTCATTTATTTGTGTTCGTGTCCTCTGTCTTCTGTGTGTTTATCGGCTTCGATTTCTTGACAGCTTGACTTGTATGAAAGTAGGACTGCTTGGTTCCGAGGAAATCGAAGTGAGCGCAGCATGTAAATAACTTAGCTACAGAAGAAAAGATTGGCAGTAGATTCTGCGTGCCATGGCCTGTGGCATCTTTCATTTTATCGTAAATGTAGAAAAAGTGCTCTACAGGGGGACAGATCTCTTGTCATTTGAAAATTTCGTTCATCTGCTGTAACGTGTATCACTGGCGTACACGTTAAACAAAATGTTTGCATTTTGTACACAACGTAAGTATTCTCTAATTAATAGCAATAAATCTGAGGTAAATAATCGAGTAGCCGTTCAGAGAGGCACGTTGTTCACTACTTTTTAACGATGCAGCTGTTCCAGGGCTGAATTCGATGACAGATGAGTGTCCGCGTCGCATGTAACGCTTCGATTCCGAGATACATTCATAGATGGCGTAAGTGCCTCGTTCGGGAACGACGCGGTATTCTAAGTGCCGTTGGCCAGAGAGGCGGTGGCCAATGCGAGGCGCACCGCTTCTCGCCTTGGTTAGCGCCGTTTCTGCTATCGAAATCTTATCTTTTATCGAGGTCATTTGTCACTTCACGTTGCCACATTCCACTGTTGCCTTTCATTGATGGATTTAATTGTTTCATGCGCGACCGTCATTGCTGTCAGTAGCAGCAGTAGTGCTGCGCCGCTAAGCACGCTGGTGGAGGTCCCATTACCGACAGTGAGGAAGGGAAAATTTAGGAGGGAGTCTTGCGTAATGTGATAGATAGAAAGAAAGAAAGAAAGGAAGGAAGAAAAAAGAAAGAAAGACACAAAGGGAGAAAGAAAGAGAGAGAGTAGTAGGTCACGCACTCGCACACCAAGTTTCGCCTGTCACTGTATTCCCGAGAGGGGAAGGGCTTTTTTCAAGGTTATCTTGAAACGAATCACTGGTCATTGCAGGGGGGGGGGGGGCATGCATATAAAACAGAAAAGAAGCGCAATCCAATCATTTGTACATTGCAAAATAGTAAGTAATCAATACATGAAAATCAGTGATAACAGTACGCATGGTACTACAAATGATGGTAAAAACTAGTAAATACAACAGTTATAACGGTAGGGTGCGCATTGATGGAATCAGGTTATTGGAAAACAGAGTCCGGATGCAAGTCACAAAAAGTAAAAAAGAGCAAAACAGAAACAATAAAGTTCAAAGAAACTTCTCGGCATGCGCATTTGCTTCTGCCACATCCAAGAACACTTTTAAAGATGATGCGTTAGGTAACAGAAGGACTAAGTTGGTTCCGTTCTCTTGTGATTTGCGGAAAATATGAATACTTAAAGCAGTTTGAGTGAGAAGTGCATTCCTTAAGTGTTTGAGAGTGCCTGTGACGTGTTAATCTAGAACGATTGAGAGAGATTAGCCTTTATGTCACCATGCATTAACTGAAACAATAATTTTAGTCTTGCTATGTTAGCACCGACTTTGTGGTGTTAATAGACCAGCTTTATTTAGGGATTCGGTGTGAGAATCCATTAGGTTGTATTGATTATAAATGAGCCTTACTGCCTTTCTCTGCACCCTTTCCATTCCTGAGATTAGTTCGTGTGTATACGGAAACCAAACAATATTAGCGTACTCCAACACTGGTCTAACAAGCATCTTGTATGCCAGTACCTTTGTACCTGGGGGCGCCATATGAAGGCATCTTCTGAAAAAGACAAGCCACTTTGGTGCACTTGAGGTTATATTATTAGTATGGGTTTCCCATCGAAGATCATGCGTTAAAGGGCCGCCTAAATATTTGTGCTCAAGTACACAATTCAGAAGTTTGCCATTAACAATGTAAGTAAAGTCAGATATTTGTTTCCTTCTAGTTACAGTGAGTGCAGGTGTGTGGGTACGTGTGTTTGTATGTGTTGTGTATATACAAACATGCAAAATAAAAAACAAATTCAACGTTTCATTCCCCTCCCCTTCGGGCTACGTCAATGGTTGTTTAGCGAAGCGCACAGAGACCAATTCAGTAGCCTGTTGTTTTCGTAGGTGTGAACAAATTCTCTGGATATTTCGACTACAGGAGTCCAAGATGGTATATGATGAGTGATTTAAGCTCGGACGAAAAACGTCAGGCCTGCGTGGAACACGCAGTACAGTCACAGCAAAAGCTGGAATAGCGGCCTTTCTAGAGGCATTTGAAAACTTTCTTGGGGCAACTAATACAAACACACTTGCGAAGTGCCCACTACGACTTAAGTCATCATAATTTTTGTGAAGTATAGAAGCACCCACTACGCCATCATTCGTCAGTCTGCGGCGAAGCGAGGTACCGCTACACATCTACAAGGCATTATGTGCACTTTATTGATGCTGTGGCTGATGACGGTGAAGAATAATGGCTGAGCCCTTTGTAATGTGTTGGAAGCATTAAACGACCCACTCGTTATGCAATTCGCGTTGTGGGACGCCTGGTTACACCGTACACTGAGATTAGCTACAGAAAAAAATAAGAGCAAACTGACCACAGAATCAACGTGCCACGGCGCAGTTTGCATACAGGGTATTAAGCCTCGTTTTCGCAGCATGTCTAAGCCTCTCTGGCTCGGCGCGATTCTTCGGTTGCTCCAATTTCTGCTCCTTCGTCATGTTTCGTTTAGGTTCTCTGTTTACGAAAACTGCGGCGCACTTTTGAACCTTGCCGGCTTTATGGGTCTGCTTGAAGCACTAACAGCTAGCGGCGGCTGGTAACGGGAGCAGCATTCGAGTACCTTGTTGTAACTAGAAAGCCTAAAAAAAAGAAAAAAAAAGAATTGTCAAGAATTACGTACTCGTTAACTCTTGCGCTCATTTGTTGTAGTTTCTCACGCCTAAATGCAATCGACGTGCTCAGTGAGGCAAATAGCACGTTAGTTTTTATAAACACGAGTGTGCCAAGGGTAATTAAAGGTTGCGCCGCAATTAGGGCAAAGCACCGTCCCAGTACTAAACTGAGCTTTCAGAAGGCGTTCCAACAACAAATAAAAACTTTCTAATACCGGGAAAGTACTTCTAATGATGTAAATGTAAAAAAAAAAAAGAAGACAGCTAGTTCTTTTTTTCTGTGGCACTGCGGTTTTCCTAATCTCCATTAAACAGTGACTCGACTTCCTTTGTCCCACCGTTAACCAAATTGAATGCGGTCACCCGAACTCACTTTAAAGCGCCCGTCTCTTCGTCTGGATAAGCAAGACCCCCTAGAACAGAAAAGAAAAAGACCCTGCTTTTCCACACTCTGCACAAATTACTACGACGCGGTTGGTGGTTTTCCACTCCGAAACACTCGCGAAAAGGCACAGCCAGCGACGACCAGTCACCGAACTGCAACTTTTCAAGACGTTTCTAGTTATTTTTGGTTTTTAATTTCTTCCGCTAAAAAGTCCCTCTCAGTTCAAGCCCGCGATCATAGCGGCTGATTCTAGCTGGCTGTTTGTTCGGGGTCTTTCCATTATTTCGATTCAGAGAGCAGTGGTTCTCCTTCACGCGATTCTCGTGAGCTTGGAATTGTTATTCGATGCTTTTGGTCATTCAGAGGATGTGCCCCGAACCTCAAGGGGCCCTGAGCAGATGCGTACTCCTTTTCTTGTCTTTTTTTTCGTACCCTGCTCCTCGAACCGAAGGTAATGAGACCACGAGTCTGTTAGGCAATAACCTGCTGTTTCTTCACAAACTTAACCGCAGCTTCATGGATTTGGTCTTGGGTAAAGCTTCTTTCTTTTTTTTCTCTCAGAAAACCAGCCTTATGTGTGCCTTCGGTAATAGCACATCGGTGAACGACGCTAACGAAGAGGAAGGGAAGACCGGCAGAAAGATTGAAGTTCATTCACTCGTAAGCCACGATGTACAAAAGGCCTAGTAATTGGTTTTCATTTGTTCTGCAATGTTATTAGTTATAGTTGCTGGGGTTCAACATCCCGAAACCACGATATGATTATGAGGTACGCCTTAGTGGAGGGCTCCGTTAATTTCGACCACCTGATGTTCTTGAACGTCCATCTAAATTTAAGCACACGTCCTGTGTACGTCTCTTCTGTTGTCCGTGTTTTTAGCGCAGCCATGAATCAAGTTACAACATAATAATCTCTGTCCGTGCTTATTTGAATGCTTTACTAGTGAGTATTGGCCTGAGTAAAAGAGAAATACGAACTCCGCTAGGAGTGAATTTAACCACATGCAGCTATCCATTGAAGGTCGGCATAGTGTGCTTACGCAACAGCGGGAAGTGACACCGATGCGTGCAACGCTTCGTTGCCTGCGCACAGATATAAAAGTGGGAAACACTACGATTAAGGAAAAATTCAGTTGCTGTAATATGAAACGCATGTTGTCCTTTTGCACCAATTCACAGTTCCTGGGCAAACATCATCACTTATATACATAGGCGTGCGCACGGGGGGGGGGCGACCGCCCCCCCTCCCCTAATCACCTAAGAGGACGGGCGCAAATTCTGCCCCATACATTGACACCCTTGTCACCTAAGAGGGAGGGGGGCGCAAAATCTGCCTCATACATTCACTTAGTAAGGGGGGGTGCGCTGGGATGAACCTTCGCATCCCCCCCCTCCCTGATGGGGAACCCTGCGCACGCATTTGCTTATATACGATTGTGTTCGTCACAAGTGCAACTGATCTGCGTTGTTAAAGCAACTAATCTGTTCCTTTTGCCACTTTTAAACCTTTGCGCAGGCAACGGGTTGTTGCACGCATCGGTGTCACTTCCCGCTGTTGCGTAAGCTCACTATGCCGACCTTCAATGGACAGCTGCATGTGGTTAAATTCCCTCTAGCGGAGTTCGTATTTCTCTTTTACTCAGGCCAATACTCACTAGTAAAGCGTTCAAATAAGCACGGGCAGAGATTATTGTGTTGTCTAGCTGTACCGTGGCGAACCTCGCGCCCATGTAGGTTGTACTAACCGCTCGACGCGTTTCTGCGAAGAGAAAACACGAGCAAAAATAGACATCGGCAGAACGCAACTTCAACAATTTTTTTCTTCCTTAAAACAAAAAGTAATTTGATAAAACTTTCTCAGTCAGTAGACAACTAATGTTGCTAGTAAATGCACTATTTAGCATAATTTTACTAGGAGCACCTCAATGTTAAATTTACGACTAAGCATGTGTGAAAATGAACTTTCTTGCAACTTTGTCGCCAGCTCTACACACCATTTCACGCCATATACGTCTCAAACTATTTTTGGGCTACTGTAAAACTTCCTGGCAATCAGTTAAATCAAAATATTACATTTCACTGAATGTCGCCTTTCTGTGAAAAAATCCCCAATATGGGTCATATTGTCAATATTTAAGGCCGCATGAAAAATGCACGAAAGCCTAAACGTTCGTGAAACTTATTTTAAGTGAGAAGCCTACGATCGTTATGTAGGGAAACATTTGTCGTAGCCTAATATATGAAGAAGAGACTTTTCGAAAACGCGTTTTCCGAGCCGTAGTTTCGAGCTTTCCGAAAAACTTCACATAGGGTTTGCGGCACTGAAAAAATTTTTTTGCCAAAAATATTTTGGCGGAAGGCTTCTGGCTTTGGATAGATAGTCCTCGATTTTTTTCATTCAAATCGCAGATGGTCGAGCGCCAAGGCTGGGACAGTTGGCGTGGAATGACCCTTTGCTCAGCATCAGCGCTCGTCTGCCTTCAATGATTAAGATTTGCAATCGGGGAACCTTTCGAAGGCGTCTGTATAATTACTGGGTATAAGGTCTGAAAATCGAGTTTGCGAAAAAATTCTCGTAAAGTTCTCTAGAGGTGAGAATTCGTGGGGCATTGAATTTCAAGTGAACGAACAAACTAACAAGCTATGCCGAAATTTATGGACTGTTTTAATAGTTGAAAAACTACAGCATATTCTTACACTGCATTTAAGTGTACAACACCAAAATAAAACTGCGTGTACACTAACTGCAACCCTTCTGGCGAAGTTGCTGCACAAAATGGAACATTCAATTCTAGTGCGCGGTCTTCGAGCACGGACTAAATGCATGGGTTCACTGTCATCACTAATGTCTTAGAGGTTTCGGGATACGCACCACTAAAAGGAGGACTGCATTCCTGAAAAGCCCATGTATCGTCACTTTCTGCACTTTCTACGCACAGATGATCACTGGCATGCGCTTTGGTTTTTATAACTTGGGTACTACTCAATACTTTCGTGCCTGCCTTGCCCACCAGTGGTTCTGAACCTCGCGCAAGCGTTCAAGGCACTGGTCAGGTAGCAAAATGCAGCTCTTGCCCACCTACATGTCATTTTTTTTTTTCAAAAAGAAAGTGACATGGCGTAAGCGGTCAACTCTGAGTAGACTAGTGCCAGTAAGCACGTGAATTTCTTGGGCACGCATGTCTGGAAGTATTGCGTACATTTCTAGGCGTGTTACGTAACTTGCGCTCCCCGTCTGGAGTTTATATCGATTGGTCTGACCACCTCTGCTCGTGATGCAAGCGGGCGACCGTCGATATGGTGCCGATCCAATCGCCGTCCACCTCTGCCAGATTAATGAGTGTCCCACTGCACTGGCTAAGCTTAGTCACAAAGAAACAAAAAAAATTTCACTATCTCCCACTAAAGGGAACCATGTGGGAATGCGAAGGAGCGCATGCGTCGACTTAAAGATCCGTTCATCACGGGCACCTTGCCCGATGTTAACGCGTACTGCAAATGGAGCACACCATGAATTCACTGTAGTCGCTGTTGCTGTTACTCGTCCCAAACTCTCGTTGGAACACGCCACGCGGGTTCGTCGCGCGTCTGCAGAATCTCGTTCCCCGACGCCATCACGCGATTGCTGAGAGAGAGTAAGGGGAAGAGGCCGCGCACGGTTGCTGAGAGAGTGTAAGGGAGAGAGGCCACAGCGTCTTACACAGCCCGTTACACAGGCCCGAACGCGCTAGCGCGTGTCAGCACACGTGGTTTTGTCTGCGTTACGCCAAGCTAGGACAGCATACGGCAGCTCGGGCCCCTAAAGTGCTCTGCACGTATCATCATCGATGCGGTCGAAGAACAAGACGAAGAAGACGTCTCCTTGGCGCGAGCGCGCGCTCAATATGTTACAAATGGCTATGGTAGGTTTTAGAAAGCGGACGGTCGCCAATGGAACTACGGACAAAGCCCAGCGCGAAAGCTGCTTCGCATCTAAAAAGAAACAGCAATGGCGGCAGCGAAAGAGTAGGCTGGTAGATAGGCTCGGGTGATCTTGGAAAGGTACGTGCTCCGTCGAATGATCCACAAAGTTTCCAACTACTGGCTGTCTCATTTTTCTTGATCCTTCTTTCTTTCTGCCAACATCGGCAACCGCTTTTTCAGATGGGGCTGTGCTAACGCTTTGGTTTCCTTTGTACGACATCATCTTGATTGCCTTTGTTGTTTCGTCTTTTCGTCCTTTTTTTGTTGACTTACGACCAAGATGGACTTCGCTGGTTGATATTGGCGGGAAATGCCGCAGGTCTTAGCAAGGCAATTGTTTGCGCATTCTAGTAGAACAGCGGTCCCTGATATTCTGCATTCCTTAACTTCTGTGCAATCACTATTGTTGGTTTACCATTTTTACCCACTTTAGTGGCTAATAGGAATCGCTAATAAACGTTTACTCTCCCTCGATGTTTTTTCTTTCATCTTTTCAGGTGAATGAGAAAGGGGCTCATTGGTAGCTGGTTGCTAGATTCATTTTGATTACCCGTTAATTATGGGCTGGCACCGTAAATTAGATGTATTTGTTCGAAAAAGAATTATGTCTTAAAGGGGTACTGACACCATTTTCCGGAGGTGATTTTACACTGCCATACAAATCTCCCGTATACAGAGACGGCTCTGAGCAAGTGTGAAGCTCAGCAAATGCTGATGAGATATCTTATTTTGATGTTGAAGGCAATTTTCCCATGGCGCACCTACGGACATCGACACGGCAGGCTACAGTACTAGTTCTGATGACTTCACGCAGCAGTCTGTCTAGTTGTGATGACGTCAGGTACCGAAACTTCCAAAATTACCGCCTGCGTGGCACCAAAACACTCAAAATGGCCGCTTGTGCGTCACCAACGGAGCAACGGTGAAGAGCGGCCGTGGAAACGTTACGATATCTTGCGCGCGCACGTGACGACAAGCTCATACCGTGTTGTGACGTCAGGGTACAGTAGGAACCGAAACTAGCTTTTAAAAACCTACTGTAATTACGTTTTCATGGTTTTTTTTTTCGCGCTTAACAGTACATTTTCTAGGCTCTTGATGGCTTGGCGTTTCATTTGACGCAAGGAAAGGACCATGGAAAATTTTCCTGTCAGTGCAGTATACTGTACTCTTTAATTGGAATCTTTATTAGGCACGCAATTTTCTACTCATGTCAAATGGTTACAGCAAAATGGCCAGTCAGACTGGACATATCTCTCCAATAAAGCCATAAAAAATTCTTCGCTGTGTTAGTGAGCGCCCACGTTCGCAATAACACGGCAAACCAATTAATTTCTGCCTATTTTTTCTGGGTAACTTGTTAGGTGACATTACTGTAAGGTGCTTCTGTTCAGACTCACGGTAGGCCGCATTAGAAGCATTCTTTGTTGTCGTCATTATATTTTGAATCCTTAAGATAGATAGCGTTGGTGGTAAAAAGAAAAAGCGAAGAAGTTGTATTGTCCAATACTGTTGTACCTCACAATAGTCCCACTGTGGTATATGCGTAAACTGAATAGTCATTGCACAGTATGGTCCACTGTTAAAGAGAACACTCCAATGAGCACCTTTGTTTTTGCTGGCCCTCTAACAGCAAGTGGACAGGGAAACATTGTTCATGCACTGCACGAATCAGCCAAAAAGACGCAGATCTGTCAACCTCTAGTTGTGTAATGCAAATATAAGCCACTATGTTTTTCCAAGAGAGCGAAATTCAAACAAGCCCTGCACGTAAGTGTTCCCTTTAACAGTGGACCCGTCTGTACATCGTCTCTCCGCTATTCTCCACCTTTCTGCCACTTCCTCAGCTTTCTTTAAATGGCTCTAGGAACCCGTTCGGCATAGGAACACCACGAAAACCCAGTCAACCACTTTGCGATCATACGACTATTGTTGTAAAGACTGCATTTTCCCTGCCTTCACCCCGTATGGGCATAAAATAAAATTTCGACCTCCCTCACTCTCCCGGATTGCTCTCTTATATCAGTGCTCAAATTCACGGTCACGGTCGGTTGGTTGGTCGCTTGCTACTGTTTTAGGTTCCTACTGCCAGTTCCTTATATTACCTTTTGCTTTTATGATGCCATGTATCCACATTTGTTGCTGCACAATTCCTTATAGATAAAATGCAGCAGGTGGATGTCAAGGGGATAAGAGTATTAAAAATTCATCGCTCACGGGAGCGCTCAATGCGAAATTACACTGCATTTGATCTGAAGTCTCGCAATCCATGCGCATAATGACGTGAAAGCTACACGGCAGTCCTGCGCGCTATAGTGAAACGCCCTAAGCCTTGGAAAATGTCAGCCTCAACCTATAAAATGTTTTGTTATGATAGGATAAACGCACGCACACACGCACACATACACACACACACACGCACACGCACCCACATACACCCACACAGACACACACACACACACAAACACATGCTACTAACAAAATTTGTAGTCGTTATCACGGCAAACTCCTAAGGAGGATCCAAAGAACGCATCTCAATTTTGGAACGTTAGCCATATAACCCATTCTTTATTTGCCCACTTTTGATAACTCCCGTATGATTTACAACACGACTGTGTAGATAAAATTTGTAGAAAGCCGTCAAAAATTAGAATATTTCGAAAGAGGCTTTGAACAAGGAATACAAGAAGCACATATAAAGGGCTTCGTTTTCAATGAAGATGCAGGCTCTAGAATTGTCAGTCTTTTCGTTGGCGAAAAGCGCTATATTCGCAAAAAAGAACATGGCTGATCCCTCCGTCGTAGGAATCAGTATAACACGGAAGTGAAACGTGTCTTCACAGAAGTAGTGCTTATTGTGCAATGATATATAAGAGCTTGTACAGTGTATATCGGTGTTTGGCAGCTATAGCACCGTTTGACGTGGATTCATCCAGGGTGACGCCTAGTGGCTCATCTCCATTGCGACGACTAATGCGCATGATTGTGATGTAACCGTTGTGGTAGCTGACGTGGTCAACATTCTGGACACAGCATACCGTGAATCCCGCGCAAAGATGGCATCAACCAGCACATAATAAACACTGGTACTCAATATACACTTCTTCAAAGCGTCGTTAATTGAGGAGAAGCACGGCACGATGTGCGCTCCCGAGTAATAGGGTAACGTACGGCTGTGCTCATGCGTACACTACGAAACTGCGCTCAAGCAACACGGGACGCAGAGGTTCGTAGCTTGAGCCTCGAACGCGCGATGGCGTCCCACGTCCTGCTGGCCTCTGTATCGCTCCACAAAGGCGTGACCCACGCCTGTCGACGTCGTCGCCTTTCTGCGGCGCTTATTGTAGTAGTTTCATTAGTCGGTGCTGACGCACTCCAAGAAGTAGGCGGCGGAGAAACATCGTTGGTGCATGTGTAAGCTGCACCACTCCGACAACGAGCCGTCACACGCTAACACGTAGCGAAAGGCACAGAACATAGCTGCGTGTACGGCGACTCTTCGATCCTAGTGCGGCCAGCGCTCCTCGCTGGCATCGAGACGCTCTAACTGCGTCGTCGTGAAATCGCGCCCTATCCGCGCCCGTTAGTGTTATGACACAGTATTTTAGTTTACCGCTCACAGACGGTGGCACCACCCCGCCCCACCTAGCCCCGGCAACGGAGAGCACCATGCGAGAGAGCAAATGTGAGAGATATAAGGCACGTGTTTATCGTGCGTTAGCGTTCGTGGCGTGTATGGTACAGTGCCGGCCACCTATCGTCGCGAAGAGAGAGGTTATGGGTTCGATTTCCCGCGGCGGAACTTGTTCTTCGTTTTTTTCTTTCTCGTCTGTTAGTGTGCCTTTTACGAACGTCATATCCGTGACGGAAATACGTCAGTGAAGTCTTGATGGACATCGCCATAAAAAACTCTCGTGTTAAAAAAAAGAAGGAAGGAAAGAAATTAATGGCTACCTACACTAGTTTTAGGCCTTAGCAACTTTTGGATTCGGGTCTATGCCACTTATTGTGTTCTCGTCACTTAGTATCGCCCAACTGTTTAGATACAGGCGCATTGGTCGTGTCTTAGAACAACGGCACTTCCGTTGTTCCTACAATCCTATGTTAAACAACAGCCAAATTGAATTCTGTTCTACCGCGAAATCTTTAGGCGTTGTTTAAGCTCTTCAAGGTCCTAGGTGTATTGAGGAAATGTCAACGTGTATTACCAGTTGCTCAAAAAGTTTTGGTATTTAATGCGCTCTTTACATCACACCTGCGTTATTGCAACTTAGTTTCGGGTAATGGCACAAAGCAATTCATAAGCAACCTCAGTATCGTACAAAAAAGGCTCTACATTTCTGTTGCAAACCTTCCTTTTAATGCCCACACTTCACAAATATTCGTTAAATATAATTTAATCAAATTAGACATGCTCTACGAATCTTCTATATTAATCGCCTTCAGGTCTGATACCATTAAAAGTCGCGGTTATATACGCAGTTTAGCTAATCTGCAACCAAATCCTGTATGCGCCTAAACCGACACTCTGAACATTGGTATTTCCCGAGGCCACGCGCTAACTACGGTTTTGAGGCACTCTGTTAATGTTTGCCAAATACTATAAATAATTTCGAAATCACTTGTGAAAATGTACTTATTCTCTCTAATTCTTCTATTTTAAATATGATTTGTTAAATATTTCCACAATAACATTTCCTTCTTGTAGAACTTATTTTCAATATATAGCATGTGCATTGTTCGCTTGAAATGTGTTTAAGCTTACATTTCTTTTGTCCGTCGTGTTGGCCACAGTGCATCTGGGACGTGGGGCATTGTCAAGCTGTTTTCATGCAGCTTCTTTTCCCTTGATCCCAACCACTTACTGTAAAACTGTATGTGGTAAATAAACTCAACTCAATTCATACATAAGAAGCATGCACTTTCTCGGTCCTATATTTTTCAAAACATACGAATGAACCGAAGCTGAATGTAACAGGAGTCACAACTTTTAAATATGTGCGCCGTTTATTTCAGTTGGTCACGCTAAATCGAAATCATTCCATACAGAGGGGGCCAGAATAACATGCTGCAAAACCGGACGCATTCGGCGCCAGCACAGTAAACACTACATGACGTGAACGTGGACTTTGAACCTTGAGCACGCTCTCTCGGCGATGCTGCTATAGGATCAATAGTTGGGCGTGTCGGTAAACTCGCATAATGGCAACGAAACAGCTCAAATTACAAAGACTACGTAGAAGGCTTTGTTTTTGTCCCGTGTAGTCTGCCTTCCACTTCATATTTGACATTCGTGCTGTATAGGCGTCTTGGCGCAAACGCGGTTGCAGTACAACGAAAAAAACCTTATAGCGAAATGCAAGCTCGGCAAATACATATCACGCATTTTGCATTCCAAATTCCAACTATAGCCTCAGGTCCATGCTAGACTGAACGTTCTTCACGCAAATTTCACAACCGGGAGCGGACACCGTGTTCCAGAAAACCATGTCGCAATGCCCCTTCCGAAGAGCGCAGCATGATGACGCTATTGCGTGCTCGTCAGCCTATGGCGTTCACGAAAATTTATGAAGCTCTGAGGAGCGTAGAGGAACACCAGAAAGACAAGCAACTTCTGTAGTTTCTGCTTTCCTAGCGTGCCCAAACAACTATTTCAGCCCTTCTGCATTCAAACCTTTCTATGAATACGCAGAAGCAGCGTTTCGCTGTTGCGTATTACGTGACCTCGCCTCGCGTCATTTGCTGTTGTAGCAAACTTTCACCGGAGAACAAGAAAGCATACGAAATCATACTTCACATGAAAGCATACGATGCGCTCCCATCAAAAAGCTGGCGTTTATAACTCTGCAGTAATTTTTATTTATTGTTGTCGCTGGAGGTAAAGGGCGTATTTGAAAATTATTTCGTCGCCTATTTATAGGTTTCACGACTGCTCACATGCAACAAACGTTCGAAGTTTGCAAGTACCCTGTTTCTTGGCATCGTACAACAATGCGGAACCTCCGCATCGGATGCGTCTAAAAATTTTCAAGATATATTAGTCTGAGTGGCCGCTATGTCTCGTGTGCCGAACGCCATATAAAGATCTTACCAAACCTATACCATAAAACTCTCATTGAATAGATGAGGGGGGGGGGCGGGGCAGCACAGCTGCCTCCCCCCCCTCATTGCCAAGGAAACGCACGTGTCTCCTGTTACAACATTTGATAAGTTTGATGTAAAAAATCACAATACACTCAATACCGCGAATTACGCACAATACAATGGAGACTAATGCTCGTATTTGTCAGTTAGTGTGGAAACTCGGCCGCGTGTTGCCAAAATAAATGGGCGTCCGCTTAATTTACATCGAAGATCATACCCTGCCCTTTACATCCAAATGAATCATCGGTGGGTGCTGCGACAACAAAGTACCTCAAATCCCTACAGTGATTTCTTTCTGATTGCGCTCGGGGCAGTATGCCAGTATCCAAAGTTTATAATTTCCAATTGATAACCAATGGGTAGAATCTTCTTGCAAACAGTGCGCGTCCTTCTCAGTAAAAACAATACCGAAATAGCAACAGAGTGATCCCGTTCTGTTTCAAAAAACATGCTTCCAGCTCATTGTAATACGCGAAAATGTTAACCATTCCATTCTCATGAGACTGTTAGCGTTCTCGTGTGGTATCTGCGCTGTTCTCCTCGCTATGTTGAGCCAACGAGGCCAAGCGGAAACTCTGTTGAACATGCAAGTGACGGTGCTGTTTGTTTCCTTCTTTTTCTCTTCCCGTGTTTTTATCACTCTTTCAATTTCTGGTATGTTGTAGCAACTTGCCCATTGAGGCACCCACTTTAGGTCCTTCAGAGCGAGCTCTCTTCCTTTCTGTACATAAATTCTGTCTCTCCTGAGAGTGAGTTGTATGTCACTCATCAGGCAGCGCGTCAGCGCCAACTCGCACGTTGAACATTCCAACACAAAATGTAAGTCTTAAAAAAACGAGCAAGCTCTAACGAGCGCAGTAGAGCTCATATATAGCTATTATTTCATTGTGTAGGTACTTTGACGACGTTTCACTCATTTTCCTTCGAGTTCTTCCGTTCCTTCGTTAAGAGAGATGCTCTTGTACAAGACGTCGACTAGTAGAAAGCGCTTGTCCTTGTCTGTTGGTTTTCTATCTTGTGTATGTGTGATACTTTGCGCTAGATTATTGCAGCAATATTTGGTGCAGTGAGCCCGTATTTCTTTTTTTTTTCAGCTTCACGCTCACCGATCAGGCTTCTTGCCCTCGAACACCTGGAAGCCATCAGCGAAACTATCTGGTACAGAGCAATTCTCTATATATTCCGGCCTACTGCTTTTCGCCCCGCTGAGACTTTTTTCGTTCACCCACGGCCTGCGATATAGACTTGTGCGTGCGTGTGCGTGCGTACGCGTGTGTGTAATACCATCGAACAGCATCTTCTCCTGGAGATGGGCTGCGCAACTCTGACTTCGCGCCGCGACAGGTGCGCGTGAGGAGTCTTGCACTTGTTGCCTCAGGGTCTGCTGCTTCGTTCATTTTGCGTGGAATTTGGGCGTAGTCAATAGCCATCCCTTGGCCACCAGACGCAATGAATACTGCCTTAGGTGAAACAAGGTAGAATCAAAGAGAAATGTGCTGTTATTCAGGGTATTGCCGGCAGCAGTTGCTTCGGTTCACGCAATAAGAGCTGACAAATAAGTGAATTAAGCTCGGCGTGAAGCAGGAATTGCAGCACTTCTTCGGTAAGTTTAGTCCAATCAGCGCAGGGGATATTGATAGGCAGGAGGTTATTAGAATGGAGTTCAATACCCTTAGATTTCTGTGCTTCATAGTCAATAGGCAGCTAAAGCAAGTAACTGGTTTCTACTCAGGTGAAAACAAAAATGCTTGAGGCCAGTGTGCTAAGATTTAGCTGCCCGATAAAGAAGCCCAAATGGTCGAAATATCCGTAGCCCTCCACTAAGACGTTTCTCATAATCATATCGTCGTTTTGGGACGTGAAACTCATACAATTATTACATATTACCTTAGGTAAAGAGTAAGACGTCTCAGAGCACTGAACCACCAATTTCCCGGCCGGGTAATGGAGGCTGTCAGCGATTCATCCCCTAACCATGGATTTCGCCTGTCCAAAGGCTTGTCCCACAAAGTTTCGTTATCCACACAGATCGCAGGAAACGACTCGGGAAGGCTAGTTAATAAAGACTGTATCAATATTTACGTAATAGAACGTCATCCCGGAAGCAGCCATTCCTCTTTTTAATACTTTTGTCGGACATGAGCGGTTTCTCTAAGTGGAAGCTACGAAGTATTATCCTGCATATTCCGTTGGTAATCTTTCTACACTCTGTATATTAAAGGGCGCCTAAGGCGTCCGGTAATGCCATATGAGTGATACGTGAGAATAAAGACAAAAGAAAACCGATATCGTTATATGTTTTTATTGGCAACCAATGACTGGTTGGAGAATCGACGAGATAACTTTTAGTTAGACTCAACATGCATTCCTGCTCTTCTATTCCACCTCCACGCCCCTTCTCCCTCTCCGACGAACAGCCTTCGAAAATTCCGCTCCTCGGGGTACTAAGGCTGGCGTCCAAGTTCCTCTTTCATCGGCTGTATGTAAATCTTGTGGGTGGCAATGTCTTGAGATCATGCACTTGAAAGGACAGAGTCGCCTAATGTTGAAGAACAATGGCTACGGAAGTGATAACCTTACCACTGAAAAAATTGACAGCGAATACCGCATAGCACGGTGGCAACGGCGGCAACCTTTATGACAGCATGATAAGGAACAACGCAAGGGCACCGCCCAACAAAGCCAGCACGACTACGACGAACGGACAACATAGTGGGCAACATTATAGCTAGATTTTGACATTACAAGGACGGTGGCAAGACGTGCCTTCCTGCCTACAGCTTTCGAACATGCACGCCACGGTGCAAATAATCGCGATCACGTTTATCGGGCAAGAACGCTCGTTGGCGGTTGTGAACCTCCTGGAACTGCTTACCATATCTATACATGTAGCATATCAGATAAGGACGCTTTCTCTGCGCCTTCATCGCAGTTGCATTACTTTCCTATGCCGTGGAAGACGGACGAAGGCAAGTGCACGAAAGACAATGGATAGCGGTAGGATATAGTCAAAGGCGTGTGAGCCAGGCTGATCGGAGAAAATCTACGTCAGAAATGGAATCATCACGAACCCCCATGGAAGAGAGGGGAGAGGAGGGGGCACCAAGAAAAAAGAAAAGACTAATCCAGGAAAACAACAATAAAGAAACAACACCAAGAGAATGAGAGCATCGCAAGGACGACCTCCGTCTTTCGAGATGGAAGTACGTCCCGAGCGTAGATCTCCAGATGTGACTGATGGAGCGGAAAATGCCGGAACGGCCGGAATATCCCATCATCCGTCTTTTTTGCGCGCGTTTCCATATTTTGCGGCTTCTTTTTAGGTGTAGTCACTACCTCCGTCCTTTCTTCTTCATGGCAGGTTGCCGATGTTCGGATGTATTGAGCCATACACGTATTCCGAATGCTTGCCCATGGTCTGCCTCATCATCAAGCGAAGGAAAATTCGCCGTGACCTCTTCTCCGTACAGGTCTGACCTTCTCTTGCACCCAAGAAGCAGATAACGTTCTCGCCATGTATGCGTGCGTCTGAGCCTGCATCCCTTCAAGGGTTAAGCGCATGCGTTCAACGTTCGCGCGTTCAGGCATCACTCCGTTAATTCACCATGATGTGAGGTTAAGGCAATGCTTTCCTGTATTTTCTGATTGTCTTGCGCACAGAAAGTACAGCGTGTGCCCTACGTGTGACGCTTCGGTCACCTATTTCTAAATGCTTATGAGAGTGGGGACTATTCTGCATTTACCGAACTTGCGAATATATTTACTTCCAGAGAATAATGCGAACAAAGGACCATGAAAAAGCTTCAGTCAGTAAAGAAAACGGTATTTCACCTGTGCACAGCCTGCGGCAAACACGCCCAACCATTTTTGGGACAAGGAGATGGTGAGAGAGAGGCATATGAGGGAGAGGTAAAGAAGAGGTTAACCTGAAGAAAATAGTCTTATCTGCTACCGTTCACAAGGGCGAAAGGATAGAAGAAAGTGGGAAAGAAAAGCGGTGACGTGAGGCGGGCGTGATAAAAAGAAACGTTGCAGATTATTATTATTATTATTATTATTATTATTATTATTATTATTATTATTATTATTATTATTATTATTATTATTATTATTATTATTATTATTTTTATAACATGGCATCAATGTGCACTTTTCTACCTGCGGCACTGCTGCCTACTTTTAGATTAGGCTTTCGTATGAGGAGTCGTGGGGTTCGGTTATAGGTGTCCCGTTCAGTATACCATGGGCTCGTAAACATTATTACGCGCCATCTTGAAGCTCGGCAACGGTTGTTTTGTACACTGCACCGTGGTGTAGACACTTAAGTTCATTAAGCGAGAAGGAAATGCTAACGTAAAGCTTTGCGTACGCTATTCTAAACCTGCCTATTCTTTCCTTGGCGATGCTGTAACACAAAGTGAAGTGTGCACCGGACGGATACTAAGTACTGACCGGACACTGAAACCGGAAATTAATGCTAGACTGCAACCGCGTACAAGGAAGTCCATTGCTTGCCTTGAAGTGACGCAACGGAAGTTAGGTACCCTCATGTTGAGTGTGGTAGAATTTTTCGTTTAATTTGTAAGCGTGCCCTATTCGATTAGACGTCAGCATCCAGGAGCAGCATCAACCATATTCAGCACAGTCCAGAGATATTCACCGAGATTTCATAATTTATTAGGTTCCATCTATTTTCAGCCACCTATTCTCTCTATATGCATATTCCCAAGACCTACCCGTAGTAACTATAGTAATAGAAATATCCATAATCTTCCTATACAACTTGTACGCGAAGAGACGAAAAATCCTTGTAACATAGCGTGTCGCCAAAGCCAACGTTTCCACAAGTGGTATTGTCTTCTTCAAGACACCCTTGAGGAACCCAATACCACTTGTCGAAGCCTTGGCTCTTACACCCCATGTTGAAGGATTTTCATCTCTTCAAGTCCTCATCTGCCACGGTACACGAAGCTTCTTGAATGCAATGCATGACTACGACATTCGCTGTTAAGAAATAATTCGTTGCGATAATGAGATTTATTAGTCTTCGTTCAAGTTATACAAGGTATTTATGATATGGCACATTAGTTGCGGCACAAAAAAGACATATCGTTGACAATTTTGTATAGCACAATTTGTGAGTAAGAAGAATGTCGACAAATTTAGTACAAAATAACAAACATTCTTTTTAATCTGGAAGCACGCGTTCATGCGCCGCAAGATAATAAAGCAACAGACGTCAGTTGTCGAATAGATGGAAATGTGTGGCGTGCGGTAGCCAACAAACATGCTAAAGCGCCTGACGTCTATGTGTAGATACCGCGACGGTAATTGAACGTTCCGCATAGAGAGACGGCGAATAAAGACCTGTGACGTCAACGGTAACATGCATAAGGAAGCAGTAGACTCGATGCTAGAGGCGGATCTATGGGGAGGGGCACGGGGTTGTGGCCGCGGCCCCAGATTGTCGCCTGCCCTTCCCTCCCCTCCCCCGTCCGAAGCGCAAACATAGTCAAAACATTACGCAAAATTTACACGCCTCTCTGCTTCCCCCACTATCAAAAGAAGCAGTGGATACACCCCCCCTCCCCATTACGTTTACTGTATATGCTACCTTCAGGTAGCAGGGTTGGCGTCTGTCTTTCAAACACCGCTAGCAACCATGCGTTGCGGAGAAGCTGACGCTCGAGCCAATTTTTAAAGACGATAGTCTTTCTTGGGATACTTAAATGGAGAAATTTTGGTCTGTCTGTCTTTCTGTTTGTCGGCACGTCACTCGATTCAGCCACTCGGTCAAAGTTGAACCACTTGCCCAAGGGCCAGCCATCTTGAACTGGTACGGCTGTTTATACTTGTGAACGTTGTCGATCAAAAAGTAAATACCACGCATATCTGAGGCGCAACATCACTAGGTAAGTATTGGGTGGTGTGTTCCTTTAATAGAAAATACATGGATACGTAATTCTAGAGACCCTAGTTTCTTAAGCTGCGCTGAAAATGCGACTGCACCGAAACTTGGCTTCCTCCGTGCTCTCTGCACGAGCTCATTGTTGTGTTTCGGCTTCGGTTCAGTATTGCACTGTACGAATGCCATGGGGCGCCGCTCTGACATTCCTGCTTTACCCAGGCGACGTGAATATAAAAGAGTGTGTGGAGAGTACTCGTTGAGTGCGGACGTTTCTTCTGCTTCGGCGCTTCGCGCCAAACCGCGTGTTCGGACTGGCTGGCGTCCCCGCCGGTCGCGTTGGCCACCGCCGGTCTTCGCCTGCTGCTGCGCCGGGACTACCAGCCCGCAACACAGCATTCACGTTTCCCGACGTATTCCCAGATGGCGTTCATATCTCACGCAGCGCCTCTTCTCTCGTCTTAAGACAACATTTGCAGCGAAGCACGCAGATACGCGGCCAATTTTTTAGATGTGAAGCATCGTATAGCGGAGTTCAATCCGGGGGTGGTGGTGGTGTGCGGCGTGACCACCCTTACTGCGCATGCGCAAGCCTTCTCCACTTCCCTCTCCACATCACCTCTCCCCTTCCCTTTCCCCCTCTCATTTCCCTTTCCCATCCCCCTCTCCACTTCCCCTGCCCCTCCTCCTCTCCCCTCCCCCTCTCCACATCACCTCTCCCCTTCTCTTCCCCTTTCCCTTCCCTCTCCCCTTTCTCCTCCCCCTCTCCACGTCCCCTCTCCCCTTTCCCCCTCACCACACCACACCTCTGAAACGCGGGCTCTACATGCCGAAACACTGCTTCGCATCGCCTCATGGTCCCCTCTAGCGGGAGATGGTGTGATTTTTTGGTGTTCCTTGACGCCGCCGCTGCAGTGAACTGGATGGACACCAGTCATCGACAGTCAAGTTAATCACTGGTGTTCCACTCGTCGAACATGTCAACCGGAGACATGGTAAGCATGGCGCCTGCAAAAACGGAGTGCGGCTTCGCCGCATAGCTCCGGTTGCTTTGCAGACCTCCGCGCAACTGTGTTGCCTAAAAGTGTATGATACTGAGCTTGTTGGTACGCGATCACAATAAAAAACAGTGCAATAAAACAACAAGAAAGTTCAAACAGGACCAGAGCTGTCCTGCTTGGTATTTTTTTGACGTCGTTTTATTGCGCTGTTTTTACTATAATTGCTAGCTAAGGGTGGCATATGCAGTAACCCAACCCACCCCCCGCCTCCTCCCCCCAGCCCTACTTAGTCGTGTGTCTGTGTAGTGCAGCTGCACACGCCGATGAGTCTTATGCTTCCTGCGATGCCGAAATGCGAGGCTTTCGCCCCGTTTCTTTTGCTTCGTATATCTGCGAGCTTACTTTCTTATCCTGGCGTATTCTTCCTATTGAGCCGGGAGAGACAACCTTTTCTCTCGCATAATATTGCATACTATAAGGATTTTGGACATATCGACGGTGTAGCGCCGAAATTTTTGCAGTGTTCGCCGAAAATCGGGTTCAAGCTTGAGCATTCAGGAAAACCACGAAATTTTACAGGTGCCTGACATGAGTGAAAAGTTATATTCAGCGATGCGAACTTTTCGTAAGTTTCTTGAAGTGAGTGCAAACACTATTCGCAACGAACCGTAGACTAAATATTCTTAGCTGAGTTTTGTGGCAAGCACATTATTTGAAGAAAAGCAGCAACTTTCGGATAAACCACGTTGTCTTTTCAGATAGCTCCAGGTGCTGTGCCTGAAAGCTTTTTTCCTCTCGCAGAGCTAGAATGCAATGACGGTTTTTCGGGAGAAAACGCCGATCTCGTATTCAGACGGCGACACTATTCTGAAGATTTTTTCCTGACTTCCTTTATTATCTCCTCAAATTCAGGTTTATTGCGTAGTTTATTTTTCTATACATACGTCGACTGCGTGCTCTTTTGTATGCACCCGTCGACAGAGTACTGCAGTCCAATGCGTTTCTTTTCGCCAACGTCGTTATGCAAACGTGGCGGGCCTAGCGGACGGCGCATATATCTTGTGGCAGCTGTCGACACGCCAGTCCGCCCCTGAACACATGGGGCCTATTCAGACTTCCGCAGCACTTATGTCGGAAGCATAGTTTCGAAACTTTGTGCTTTTTAATTTTCACAAGGCACACAACGACTATGGGCAAATCTTGGAACGTATACACAATGTTCCTGATATTCCTTGTATCGTACTTCATATTCCTGAGAAGTCTTCTAAGTCTTCCTAGAACTCTTGTAGATATGGCTTCCAAGCAACTGTCTTAAACCTTCTGAGAGACCTCGTAAGTTATGCTGTGCATCGCCTTCATTCCGAGTATCACTTGGCTTTGAGCAGTTGTGCATTAATTACAGATATTTGATCAGCGTACACCAAACTGTATAGAACTATGGTCGGATAGAACTTAAGACGTCTGGAGAGGTCCCAACCAGACGGCCGAAGAGTGGCAGTCGGTCTCTTCCACGACTAAGGAGATGGTACCGCTCATGCACTCGGCAATGCTCCCGGAAGGCCGGGTCACCAGCCGTCCGGCTGATGACGTGAGTCTGGAGTGAGCGCCCATTGGTGCAGACTTGTTTGCATCCGCCTTTGGCGAAAAAATGCCATTGATTTCCAACATTGTATACGACTACGGTGGTTTATTCATATGTGAGCTGCCAGCTTTCGAGAGAATATAGTCATCCCGTAGTTATCGCTTTCACGCTTGTGAACCGGGAAATGAAGGTAATAAAGGAAACAAAGCTAGAGTGGTTTCACAATAAATAAAACAAAATAAACAAGTTCAACTTGTGAAAAAAGTACAGCGAAAGATGCCGCATCTATCGATTACTTGTACTTGTGGGTCTGAGTTGCAGTACATTTGCTTCTCTCACATTCGTGCCGCATGGGCATCTGAATCGTGTTCACAGGCGGAAATAGCTGCAGGCTACTAAGTTCACTGAAGTGAGCGAGGTCGAAATGGCGTTCTGGCGTAACAACTGCCTTTCACCGGGAAAACGGCGCACTGATCACTCATACCAGAAGAGGGCATCCTATACGTTCTTGTCATATGCAGTGCGAGTGTCGTGTTTCCTTTGAACATGTAGTTCTTGAGCTCAACTTGCACATCGATGCCGCCCTGCTCAGACATAGAATTACTGAGCAGGCCACGAAGCGAAAGGGTCTCCATGAATTATGTATACTGTGGTCGACAAACCGTACTGTGTAGCTGGCATGAAGGCAGTGTTTGCGCTTCTCGCTGGAAGTGAGGGGCAGCAGTACACAACGCAGTACTCAGAGTAGTGCGA
Source organism: Rhipicephalus sanguineus (assembly GCF_013339695.2). Taxonomy (NCBI): domain Eukaryota; kingdom Metazoa; phylum Arthropoda; class Arachnida; order Ixodida; family Ixodidae; genus Rhipicephalus; species Rhipicephalus sanguineus. The sequence goes on from NC_051186.1 coordinate 65,244,995, forward strand.
GACAGCAGCATCGAACGCAAGAGACGTCGCCTCCGCACAACCACTTTCTCGCTACAAGTGAGGGGCAGCGAGAATGTGGTTGCGCAGAAGAACGATGTTTCTTTCGTTCGATGCTGCTGTCTCGCAGTACTCACTCAATTCGCTTCAGTTCTCTGTACCGAACTGAGTACAGCGCTGTGTTTTATGTCCACGAGCAATATGTTTAAGCATATGTGTTTTATGTCTGCAAGCAATGTTCATTGCGATGACGCGAGTCTATCGCGCTTTTATGGACTCCATGATTACAGTACAGTGATTACAGTTCGAAGTTAATCAATAGGCGTAAAGTAGCCGACATAAGAAAATATAACATGGAGAGAATTGAGCATGCTCTGAAGAACGGAAGAAGCCTCAAAGCTATGAAGACAAAACTGTACATAGGCAAAAATCAGATGTATGCATTAAGGGACAAGGAAGGCAAGGTCACAACCAATATGGATAGAATAGTTGTGGTAGCGGAAGAGTTCTACAGAGATCTGTACAGCAGCCGAGACAGTCAGGATGATAACGTAAGAAGCAGTAATAGCCCAGAGGAATCTGACATCCCACCAGTATTGACAGGAGAAGTAAAGGCAGCCCTAGAGAGAAGGCAAAGAGGCAAAGCCGCTGGTGAGGATCAGGTAACATCAGACCTGTTGAAAGCCGGTGGAGATATTATGTTAGAAAAACTGGCCACCCTGTATACGAAGTGTCTCTCGACGGGGAGGATACCAGAATCTTGAAGGAATGCCAACGTCATCTGATCCATAAGAAAGGGGACGTCAAGGACCTGAAAAATTACAGGCCATCAGCTTACTGTCCGTTGTCTACAAGCTATTTACAAAAGTAATTGCTAACAGAATTAATACGACATTAGAGTTCAGTCAACCAAAGGACCAGGCAGGATTTCGTACAGGCTTCTCAACAATAGACCATATTCATACTATCAATCAGATGATAGAGAAATGCGCGGAAAACAACCAACCCCTATACATAGCCTTCATAGATTACGAGAAGGCATTTGATTCGGTGGAGACATCAGTAGTCATGCAGGCATCAGTAGTCATGCAATCAGGGAATCGACGAAGCCTATATAAACATAATGGAAGAAACCTACAGCGGATCCACGGCCACTATAGTCCTCCATAAAGAAAGCGACAGAATCCCAATAAAGAAGGGCGTACGGCTGGGAGACACGATCTCTCCAATGCTATTCACCGGGTGTTTACAAGAGGTTTTCAGGGCCCTAGATTAGGAAGAATTAGGCATAACAGTTAATGGAGAGTATCTCAGTCACCTGCGATTCGCTGATGACATTGCATTGATGAGTAACGCGGTGGACGAATTACAGCTCATGATTACTGAACTGGATACGGGAAGTAGAAGAGTAGTTCTGAAAATTAATATGCATAAAACTAAAGTAATGTGGAACAATCTTGGCAGAGAACAGCGCTTTGCGATAGGTGGCGAGACACTCCAAATTGTAAAGGAGTACGTCTACTTAGGACAGGTAGTAACCGCGGAGCCAAACCATGAGAGCGAAATAACTAGAAGAACAAGGATGAGATGGGGCTCATTCGGCAAGCATTATCAAATCATGAATGGTAGTCTACCACTATCTCTCAAGAGGAAGGTATATAACAGCTGCATCTTACCGGTACTTACCTACGGATCAGAAACCTGGATACTTACAAAGAGGGTTCAACTTAAATTGAGGACGACGCAGCGAGCGATGGAAAGGAAAATGATAGGTGTCGCCTTAAGAGACAGGAAAAGAGCAGAGTGGGCCAGGGAACAAACGGGGGTTAAGGATATCATAGTTGAAATCAAGAAGAAGAAATGGATATGGGCCGGGCACGCAGCACGTCGGCAGGATAAACGGTGGTCATTAAGGGTAACTTACTGGATTCCAAGAGATAGCAAACGCGTGAGGGGGAGACAGAAAATTAGGTGGGTAGATGAGATTAAGCAGTTTGTAGATATAACGTGGCAGCAGAAAGCACAGGACCGGGTTGATTGGCGGAACATGGGAGAGGCCTTTGCCCTGCAGTGGGCGTAGACAGGCTGATGATGATTACAGTACTGCGTTGAGAATTCCTAATCATAGGCAACACTGCTTTCCAGTATTCGTTTACGGTCTTCAACGATGCGTTCGCTGTCAAACAATATGAGCGAAATAAAATAAAGAAAGAATAAATTTGCGTTCGGAAGAAAATACGCCGGAGGAGGGCGTTCTGATGTTCTGCGAGCACACGATCGCTAGATATTCAACATTTCCTTGTAAGCTGTCGAGAACAGACCCTGCTGTTCATCCTCCAGAATTTAGTTTCGCCTCATTGGACCGAAAACAATGCATTGCTTGTTTCCTTTTTTTTTTTCTTTTGCGACTCCCTGCGTTAAGTTAAACTCGACAATCTACAGGTAGCGCGACTTGACTGCGTTTTGTACGAGACAGAGTGACTGGATCATTCTTTCGTTTTTACTTATGACGGCGGTTGCTCCTAGATGGGTATATGTACTCTCCTTCTCTCTTTCTCCCTCTATATTCAAAACTCGGCATCCCTTTCCCCGGTGTAGGGCAGCACAGCAGTTTTTCTTGACTCGTTATCATCCCTGCCTTGCTTCTCACTCCTGGGCCGTTCACTGTATATGCACACTACATATATTCTCCCAACGCAAGGTATGTGTACTCCGACTAAACAAACAAATTGCGAGAACTTTGCACTACGTCGCGCAAAGCTTGGCACAGCGAAGCACGGGCACGTCGCCACTCGTACTCTCCGTCGACCGGCACGTCTAGCTTCGAGATGCGCGGCTTCCTCCTCGGGAGTACGCAGCCAGGCTATGCACGCGGAGGTTGCGCGCGATGTCTCCGTCGGTGGGCGTGGCTTAGCTACTGCGCATGCGCGGCTTGGTCAGGTGGTGCGGTATCTGGTGTAGGTGGTACGGTATCCGGGTGGTACCGTATCAGGTGGTGCGGTAAGAGGTCGCTTATGAGTATAGGTCTGCTTAAGTATAGGCAACGTCAAGTATAGGCTCGGTGAGTATGCTGCCTAACTTACACTTGCAAGCCTCAAATACTGGTAATTCTCGGGACGGGAGGTCAATACTAAACATAACAAACGTATGCATTTAGGTGATGTTGGTGTCTTATATGGCGAAACAGCTAAAGTTTGACTACAAATGCACAGTTTCTTTTTCGAGGTCTCCGCTCCACTACTCGGACAAAAACAAATGGCTAGACATGCGCAGTCTAAGACGAACAGCCGGGTCGCTGCGGATGACGACTCCCTCAGGGAACAATTACCCCAAACAGCCGTTGGCACTGTGTTCGCTGCACGAAACCTACATCAACGAGGTTATGTAGTAGTCCCAGATGTGTCGTTGTTAGGGGGCGCTTTTCTCTTAACGCATCAGGCCAACACGCGAGAAGCGTGCTTACTGGCGTAGAGATGAGGCGGGTAAACACCGCAATTTACCACAGGCTTTGCACCACGGTGATTCAGGGTGCTCACGCGGGGAAGCCTTCATCTAATGTTCCCGCGTACTACGTAGTCGGTGCGAAGATTAGCTAGGATGGTCAACATTGCTTGCGCGTAAGATGTCCCAATCTCAGCACTGCGTGGCTGCCTTCTCTTTGAGGCGTTGACATCAACGCGCCTAATGAGCCCGCCAGGAACGCTAACAAGGAGCCAACTTTTGACATTAAGTGGTCAGGTAATTAGGCCTAATGCGACCGTGTATGGTTTGTCCGCTCACATTGGGCACTGCGACTCGCCGAGATGTGCAGGGAGACCACCACTCGCATTCCCACTTGGTACCGAACACCAAAGTGGAATTATCTATATATTAATTCGCCGAGGCGACTTACTTATAGCTTGTGCACGAGCTCACACCACTACGTCAACCATATTGACATTGTCCTGAAGCTGACGCTCGGAGCAAGACAAGGTTCCGTTATCCAAAATTTCTCGAACGTTGCCACCAGTGGTAGTATACTCCAAGAAGTCCTTTGTCTCCATTTTGAGAGTCCAGACTCACCGTGCATTTGACTCTCTTTAAAGAGAGACGTGGACGCTATTTGGAGGTTGTTATACTTTCGTCCGAGAGTCTATTGGATTCGACGACTGAAACAAGCGAAGCCGATGTGATGACCGACTCGAACAGGAATTTAACTTTATATTCAAAATCTCAATATTCGCGAACATTAAAGACTCACTCGACTCGCGACTAACGCATCTGCAATGGCTTGCTCTTAGTACACCGTTAGCCCTACAGGTCATAGATGAAGTACTAAGCAGATACATCTGCTTAGTATATGCCGTGCTAAGTATAGTATAGAGTGCCAAGCAATAACCAGACAAATATGCCATGGGCTTCTTGCCCGCAGCGAGAATTTTACCCAAGAGTGCCGACTTGGACTATAAGTTGGTAGGTTACGGCAAGAGCTAAACCGCAACGAAGAAACACAGAACACGCGAGGGCGAGCGCTAACTTCCAAATGAATTTGTTTCGCAGATCACGAAGTATATATAGTCTCCAAAAAAAAAAAACAGAAAATCTTGTTTTACCCACCACCTGGTAAGAGTGCGCGACTTTTCTTTAGCTTACGCCCAACCGGGCCGTAGGTACGCCGTGTGGCACACAACGGCGCCAAGCTAAGAAGCGCTGGCAAAACAAATATGTGACCTTGGGAGTATAGCACAGGCACTTTTCTATTTTCTTCGTTGGCGAGGAAGTAGTTCTCCAGCACAGCGCGACGTGTCCTCGCAATGTTAAGCCTGTACTCTTCTTGCTTGTCCCACGGGAAAACACAATACCCGGCACAGCGCTCGGCAATTGATGCAAGGCGACATGCTGGATTCCTGTTACCTTGTTACCGTGTCGACTTCTCAGACGCACGATACACTTGCGCTTCCTGTGCCGGAGGTTTCAGGTGGCTACATCTGTTGTTGCCACCGCACACAGTGTTTACCGTGGGGATTGTACACGCCTGTCCGGATTTTCCTCCTATGGCCTTCTAGGTATATAGATAGATAGATAGATAGATAGATAGATAGATAGATAGATAGATAGATAGATAGATAGATAGATAGATAGATAGATAGATAGATAGATAGATAGATAGATAGATAGATAGATAGATAGATAGATAGATAGATAGATAGATAGATAGATAGATAGATAGATAGATAGATAGATAGATAGATAGATAGATAGATAGATAGATAGATAGATAGATAGATAGATAGATAGATAGATGAAATCAAATTGCATTTGGTTTACTAAAACGAAATTAGTCCAATGTACAATTAGGCCAAGTAAAGCATAACGGACTTTAATTTTTGTCCTTTAACTGTAGTGCAGTTAATCTCCCCCGTGCTTTCCTTGGCCTTATTGCCTGATGAACCCATTTGGCTGTGCCTGACAAAGAAACGAGACCCTCGGAAAATTTTCCTGTCTTTCTTAGGTTCGTTAAGGAATGTTTCGCATTTAAAGAACAACACTGTGTCCGATAAGCGTAGCGCTTTAGCGCAGCACCGAAATCATGCCACCGTGTGATGCTACAGATGCTCACAAAAGAGCAGTTACAAGCATGGTATAAAAACAAGGCCACCTACAAAACCAGGAAAAGCCTTAACATCCCAGCCGATTAGGTGCTTCCTATTTATTTCCTTATCTGGCACTTAACAGCACGCTCGCTGCCTCCAATTGCTGCTTTATGTCCTTTGTAAATGATTCCTGATAGTATCAATGGGTATTGAACAATACTACCTATCAGGAGCTGCCATGGAAACTGTAGGACGACGTTTTTGCATTTGCTGTTCGGAATCTCAGTCGGTCAACGTGGCTCGTTGGTCACATTCAAGGTTTCCCTGCTCAGTCACCACCGCCCTGCAATTTCGTTCCACTGACCGAGCAGTTACATCAATGTCCGATGGATCCCAATTCCATTCTCTGCGCCCAACTCTAACTATACGGCCCGCGAGACATGATTAATCACACGAAGGAGGTCGTTACAAATGTGCCACGTGTGTACGATTAGTTCCACTCGCTCACGGTTTGTTCCCTCTTGCGGAGTTGCTGTCTGATCCCTCTCCCCATTCTGCCTCAGATTTCTTCGGTGAACGGGGCAAACAAATATCTGGCAACATGGTCAACATCCTTAGATACAAGTCCTATGGCAGTGGTTGTGTTATTAACTTCAGTTGCTCTTGTGACGTATGACAGGGTGTCCTTCCACTTTCGTGTATCCGGGATTACCTGAGGCCATATAATAAGAGTTGTGCTTCAGGTTCTGTTAGGGCGGAAGCTTTAGATGCCTCATCAAACGCGAAAATCCACCGTTGGCGTCGTCGGCACCAACAGGGGTGGATAGATCGGTTGGTTGGTTGGGTCGGTCGGTCGGTCGGTCGGTTGCAAAACGGTGGTGCGAAAAATTATCACGTGATGGCGTCACAATATGACGTCACAGATCGCCAAAATTTGTGATGTCACCATGACATCACCATGATGCCTGTTACACGTCACAATGTGCCGTCACATGATGACGTTATCACATGGCATCGTCGCTTGTCGGAGGTGGGCCGATCACGGAGGCAGTGCAAGACCATGTTAAGTGCAGAATTGGGAGGAGGGCGGCGGAGGATCAATACATCGTCTGAGAAGAAAAAGAACACGATGGCGTTCACCTCCGAGTCGTCTTAGGCGAATGCATAAGGGACCCTGTGAGTATAATAGCGTGTGTTGGACCAGCGTGATGCTTATCTTTATGTCTGAATCCGCCTTTTTCATTTTCCTCTGCTGCCCTCTGGCGGTTTGGCAGGGTTTTGGTAGGGGCCCTGACAACCGGTATTGCCAGAACGAAAGGCTCCGTGATCAAGCGGAGTTTCGTGACTTTTCCGCTAGGGGAATTGAGCATGCGCTGTGGCATCATTTAAAAGCCGGATTGAAAGCACTGCGATTTTTTCTTATCACCAAGCATGTCAAGTAACCACGGCACTAAAATGCATCACAAAGATTAAATACTTCCAGAGACAAGGACTGCAAGGAGAGAAAGATAAAGGCAAGACCGGGAGGTTAACCAGAGGAAGCCTCCGGTTTCCTACCCTGCACTTCGGAAGGGGAAAGCGGATGTGAATGATATAAATAGAAATAGACGAGTTTGTGAGTACAGTAGGCGACAAAAAAAAGTAATGACCGTAGCACCGTCCAAGTACTACACAGCAACATTTTCTGCCAACAGTCACAGTTCGTCGTTTAGTCCGGTTGCTTGAAGAAACCGCAACAACGCCCTCAGAGCGGCTCGTGTTGAAGACCGGGTAGGCCAGGGCCCTAGGATCTTGCACTCTGTGAGAGCGCAGTTGTCCAGCAGGCCTAGTGCGGCTGAGAAGGCCGCTCTTTCGGATTTGAAGCGGGTGCACTCAGAGAGAAGGAGGGCGACCGTTTCGCTGCACCCGCAGACTTCACATGACGGACTCTCAGCCATTCCAATAATAACTGGATAGGCATTTGAGAAGGCCACTCCAAGCCACAGATGGACCAGCAGGGAAGAATCACGTCATGATAATCTGGACGGGATACGTAGTTCAAGATCAGGGTCCGAGGTATGCAGACGTGCACTTTTTAATGTCGCTGACTTCCACAAGTTCTAACGTCATGCGACGGGCTAGCACACGAAGTTCTTTTGTGGCGTCCGATCTTGAAAGAGGAATGGCGATACTCCTGACGCCGTCGTGAGCGTAGTGGGTAGGTGCGTCCGCTTGGTCATTTCCCCGAATGCCACAGTGACTAGACAGCCAATGAAATATTATTTCGTGCCCTTTTTCTATTGCGCCATGGTGGACTTGCCTGATTTCCGCTAGACGCTGCTCATGTGGGCCATGACGTAAAGCGGAGGTAGACTTTGGATGGCTGCTTTGCTATCGCAAAAGATAGGTCGCGAATTAGGTGTCTGCTCTATGGCAAACTGATGAGCAGCACAGAGCGCTACTAGTTCAGCAGCTGTTGTTGAGGTTGCGTGAAACATCTTGAGCTGTACTGTGCAATATCTTGCCGGAATTATTACGACGGCGGTTGGACTTGTAGTCATAACTAAACCATCAGTGTAAATATCGCTGTGAGCAGTACACCCTCATGTAAATACAGTAGCGCGGCTGTTTAAGGGTACCGATGAGGAGCGGCAATAGGTAGCCGGACAGAAAGACTAGCGAGTTACTTAGGCCGCATCATCTCCTTATGACGGTGAAGATAGCGTAACGACTAAAACATGTTGCGAGAGACACTACCAAAAAAAGAATGTTCAGGCCTGCGTCCTGTACACAGACGAAACTGGGCTTGTGTTTGCATCGCGGCGTCTGTACGATCCGTCCAAGAGGAGACGACAGTTATATTCTGCCCATCTAATAGGAAACTTATCCTCTAAGGATTCGAACAATCCTTCAAAACTGAATATGAAATAAAAACGTCAAAGTCCCGTACATCCCGTCTCATTTGGTTTTCCTTTCTCTTGAGCGCTTCTCTCCGCTTCGCCTCCACGTGATTTTTTATAATTTTTCTTTCTTTTGTCATTGTGCGCTTTGCCTTTATGCATTTTATTCTTCAAGGTAGAAGACAAAAGTTGTACTCCTCCAAAATAAATGGGTGGTCTCGTAAGAAGCTTTGCCATTGTAAAAAGAAACGCAAAAAGAAAAGCGTGCCTTGATATGAAGCTCAAATACGGCTCTAGCGCCAATTTCCCTTTAAAACAGTGAGAAAAACGTACCCGAGTGTAGGTACGCCAAAGATGCGTGGCTAGGCACCACACTTTTGGGGAAAAAAAGAAATACTTTTGAGAATATTTTCCGATGCGTCAGAGTTCAGGTCACTTTCAGAATCAGTAGGAATACTGCCTCTCTGCAACTTCTCACGGCCGAAGTAGTATACTACACGTTTTGTCTGGTTTTTATTCTGTTTTGTAGCAGCAGAACATACCACGAGGGGGTTTTTTTCTCGTACTTCTTAGTCTTAAAAGTAAGATTGAAGACCCTTCTTACGCGGCGGGATGCTGATAGTTCTCGTTGCGGAAGTGCTCCGTGAAGGCTCACCTGGATGGGTTTTGAGCAGTTTTTAAAGAATGAAAGAAATGAAAACACAGAAGCAGCTCTGGTAATATGAAAAAACAATTGGCTGTAAATCAAAACTCGAAGAAGCTTTCACGCCAAGGTACACCATGAGAGCGCTCAGCGTTTTCCGCTTCGTATTGCCACGATGCCTTGAGCTAGGAAGCAAGGAAAGTAGAGCGGCTACGAAAATAAGTCGGCAATGCGTGGCGGAAAGTGCTCCTGAGAACTGTTTTCCTCAAAACTCCTGCCTTTCACACTGTCAGCTGAACTTCTGCAGATGCCTGAATATGCGTAAGGTGCATCATGTCCTTTCTTTCTTCACTGTTATCTTGCAATTGGCTTAGCTCATCAAGCGGCGAAAAGCGGGCTACCTAATGCATATCCCTAACAAGAAATTCAACACGGGATTCTTCTTCGTGTTTTCTTTTCTACATCCCTTGTGAGCCGTGTTAATACCTTCTTTGTAATTTATCTTGATCGCGCCTCGGCCCATAATCGCAATCTCTCAATCTCACTTCGTTCTAAGCGTTTACTGCAAATTTCCATCTTTAAAGTCAAGAACGAAGTCAGCTACATCGCTCTCCAAACAGCACTGTCATTAACGTCGTCATCGGCCTCATCATAATCAGCCTGACTACTCCTACTGCAGGGCAAAGACTCCTGTCACATTCTCACGTTATCTCTGCAAACTTCTTAATCTCATCTGCCCACCTCACTTCTCTGTCTCCCCCTCGCGCGCTGGCCTTCTCTTGGAATCCAGTCTGTTAGTCTAATACCCAGCGGTTATCTTGCCCTCTCCAACGTGCCCTGCCTACGCCCAGTCCTTGATTTCGACTGAGGTGTCTTGGTAACCGTTCGTTCTCTGACCACTCTGCTCTCTTCCGGACCCTTAAGGTTACACCTGTCGTTTTCTTTTCAATGGCTCACAGTACGCTCGGTATCTGACCATACAACCTAGCTTGTCATTCAGCTACGACATGCTTCCCCAAGAAAAAAACATGTCACAGTTTTTCGCGGGTAAACATTACGTATGTTCAATCTATACTTTTACGCTTACGCACAAAATAACAACTTCAGAAAGAATATTTGAGCGCTTTCTCGTTCTAAGAAGCGCTTCAAACAAATATTCTCAGAGCTATCTTCAT
>NC_051186.1:65255361-65336408 GCF_013339695.2 Rhipicephalus sanguineus
TATAGGCGTAGGTGACAAAGGGCAGAATGGCATCCCAATTTGTGTGATCGGCGGCGACGTACATTGAGAGCATGTCGCCGAGCGTGCGGTTAAAGCGTTCGGTGAGCCCATTCGTCTGCGGGTGGTAAGCAGTAGTTTTTGCGGTGAACAGCACGGCACTCTTTTGAATGGCTTCGACGACTTCCGACAGAAGACACGGCCGATCGCTCGCGGAAGCTCCTGGGGTGGACCGTGACGCAGCATGAATCGGTGTAGCAGGAAGGAGGCACATCGCGCGCTGTAGCCGCTGGTTAGGCGGCGTTTCGGCGTATCGCGTTAGGTGGTCAACAGCGACGATGGCCCAGCGGTTACCAGCCGATGTCAGAGGAAGTGGTCCTTACAAGTCGATGCCCACGCGCCCGAACGGACGGTTCGGGGCAAGGTAATGGTTGTAGACCGGCGGGTGACACGTGCGTTGAAGGTTTTGGCGCGTTTGGCAATCGAGGCAGGAGCGAACGAACTTCTGCACGTAGCGGTACTCCCTCGCCAAGAGTATCGTTGTCGAATGCGTGGTTAAAGTTTTGGATACCCCAGAGTGGCGCGCAATTGTGGATCAGTGGAAAGACTCGCATATTGGCAGAACGCAGACTGCGCGGTATCAAAAGTACCACTGGCGGCCGTCGGCGTGTGTAACTGCGTCGGTGCAGTAGGTCGTCACGAATGGTGAAATGGGGGGCTTGACGACGCAACGCGCGAGTGGTTGGTGTTGCCGACGGATCAGTGAGCAAGTCTATCAGCGAGGCGATCCATTTATCCTTGCGTTGTTCGGTAGCCATGGTGTGAACGTCGATGGAAGAACAACATTAGTTAGGTACCGAGCAGGGTGGCATCGTCGTCAGGCAAGGGGAGCGCGAGAGGGCGTCGGCGTCAGCATGCTGGCGTCCGTTGCGGTACAGCACACGAATATCGTAGTCCTGTAGGCGAAGTGCCCAGCGGCGAGGCGGCCTGAGGGATCCTTCAATGACGACAACCAGCATAGTGCTGATGGTCGGTGATGACATCAAATGGGCGGCCATATAATAGGGTCGGAACTTCGTAAGGGCCCATATGATCGCCAGGCATTCCTTTTCGGTGACGGTGTAATTGGTCTCGGCTTTGGTAAGCGTACGACTTGCGTATGCCACGACATATTCAGGGACCTGGTTTGCGCTGCGCAAGGACAGCGCCAAGGCCAACACCGCTGGCGTCTGTGTGTACCTCTGTAGGGGCCGTGTGGTTCGTAGTGTCGTAGTATGGAAGGCACGTCAACAAACGACGGAGCTTTGCGAAAGCGTCGTCGCACTCCGACGACCACGAATGGAGGGGCCCGTACTTCCGAGGAGCTTCGTCAGCGGTGATATGATAGTCGCAAAGTTTCGAATGAAGCGCCGAAAGTAGGAACACATCCCTACGAAACTGCGCAGTTCTTGACGGACGTAGGTTTCGGGAACTCGGTCACGGCCCGAAGTTTGGGCTGGATCGGGGAGACTTCCGTCCTTGGACACGACGTAGCCGAGTATTGTCAGCTGCCGTGCTGCAAATCGGAACTTCTTAAATTCAGCTGCAGACCAGCGTCGCTCAAACGCGTCAACCACTGCCGAGGCGTTGAAGATGCGTGGAGAAGTCTGGAGCGAAAACGACGACGTCGTCGAGGTAGCACAAGCACGTGTGCCCATTTCAGGTTGCGCAGGACAAGTATCCATCATGCCGCTCGAAGGTGGCGGGCGCATTACACAGCCCAACGGCATGACGGTTGAATTCGTACAAGCCGTCCGGGCGTGACAAAGGCGGTCTTCGGTCGAGCGTCATCAAGCCATAGGTACCTGCCAGTACCCTGAGCGCAAATCGATAGATGAAAAGAATTCGGCTCCTTGTAGGCTGTCAATCGCGTCGTCTATTCGCGGTAGTGGATACACGTCCTTACGAGTGATCTTATGGAGTCGTCGGTAGTACCACACAGAACCGCACAGAACCGTCCTTCTTCGCAACAAGTACGACAGGAGACGCCCAGGGGCTGTTAGATGGTCGAATAAACATCGCGTCGAAGCATGTCGTCGACTTGCTCGTTGATTACGCGGCGTTCTGTGGGAGATACGCGAATAGGACGTTGCCGCAGTGGTGGTTGGGCGCCAGTGTCGATGCGATGCGTAACGGTGGACGTGCGGCCGAGAGAGTTTGAGCCAATATCGAAAGAAGCGCGAAATTCTTCCAGAGGTCTAGAGCTGAGAACGCTGGACCGGCGTAAGGTTGTCAGCATGGAAAAGCAAATACATCAGCGGGCGATGAACCAGACGTGGTAACAGAACTGAGCCGTGCCGGAACTGGGGCAGTGGCGTGCCATCTGGTTCGTCCATAACTTGTGCGTCTTCGAGGGGTTCCACGCTGCCGAGACATTCTCCTCGCACCAACGTAACACTGTACGGAGATGGGTTGATAACAAACATTGACGTGCTGCCCTGGGTGACTTGCACGGTCGCGAAGGGTACCAGCAAGCCCTTCCTCGTGCAAACACGGTCGGATGGCGAGAGGGCGCGACGCTGTCGGAGAGACTGGCGCTAGTAGACGGACACCGCCGTTGACGAGTATGCAGGGCAGTTTGGTGTCGTCTTTGACGAGTACCTTGCTCACAGACGATGGACTGTCAGCCGGCGTCACATCAGAGAATGGTGAGAGCTCTATTTCGGCGGGTGCGCAATGAATCACGGCGTCGTGATGGGAGAGAAAATCCCATCCTAGGATGACGTCGTGAGAGCAGGCTGGAAGTATGATCAATTCGACGGCGTACATAGCATCCTTAATCACGATGCGGGCTGTGCACACCGCTGTAGGGTGAATACTTTGGGCGCTGGCTGTACGAAGGGAGAGCCCGGGAAGTGGCGTCGTCACTTTTCGCAGTAGTCGGCTAAGTTTGGCGTCAATAACGGATACGGCGGCTCCAGTGTCCTATAAGGCAGATGCGCGCACACCGTCCACAAACACGTCTAAACACGTTCGATGGGCTTCGCTGAGGGCTTTCGCAGTTCGATAGCGTCGCAGCCCTTGCCTCGTGGACTGCGACGACTAGTTTTCCTGGTCACGTGGGACCGGCCGTGGCCGCATCGGTGACAGTGATCGGCGTCGTGGTGACGGTGAACGGTGGGTAGATGGAGCTGGGCGAGACGACGGTGACATAGGCGGCGGTGAATCGTAATACGGGCGGCTTGACTGGCTGGGGATGGCTGAGGCTACACGAGGCGGCTGCACGCGATTGCAATAGCGGGCGACATGACCGGCGCAACCGCACGCGAAGCAGATCGGGCGGTTGTCAGAAGTGCGCCATCGGTTCGCCGGGGTAGGTCCCATCCATGGAGCAGGACGCGGTGGACGAGGCGTCTGCTGATACGACTGCATGATGGGCTGCATCGGTGGCCTAGGTATGGCGTCGGCAAACGCAGCCGGCCCACTCGCTTCGAAGGCTTGAGGTCTGGCGACGGCTTCGGCGTAAGTAAGTGGGGCAGCCACAGGAATCGCTTGGGGTGACCTGGCTACAACCTGCGCGTAACTGAGCGGCGCAGGTGCCGGAGGGGGCTGGTGGTATTCCGGCATGACCTCCGCGATTTCCTGCTGAATAGCGCGGCGTAAGGGAGCCAGCAGCGTGGTCGACGGCTGTTCAACATGCTGCGGGTGAGGGAAGGCCAGTAGGGAGAACTGGCGGGCAATTTCCTCGCGCACGAATGACTTGATCTCGGCGAGCAAGGCGGACTGATCAGAAATGGTCGACAAGCCTGCGAGATCAGCGTCGCGTGATGGAGCTCGACGGGTCAGCAGTCGTTGCCGGCGCAGCTCCTCGTAGCTTTGGCAGAGCGTAATCACCTCGGCCACAGTACGAGGGTTCTTGGCGAGCAGCATAGTGAAGGCATCGTCGTCGATGCCTTTCAGAACGTGGCGGATCTTGTCAGACTCAGGCATGGCCGCGTCAGCCTTCTTGCACAAGTCCAGGACGTCTTCTATGTAGCTCGTAAAGGACTCACCGGTCTGCTGAGCTCGTTCACGTAAACGTTGTTCGGCTTGCAGTTTACGAACGGCAGGGCGGCCAAACACATCGATGACGGCGGTCTTGAAAGCAGACCACGTGGGGAACTCGGTGGTGTGGTTGTTGTACCACAGGCCCGCCACACCCGCGAGGTAGAAAACCAGGTTGCTGAGTTTGCCTGCCTCGTCCCATTTGTTTGGTACGCTCACACGCTCGTACATCGCGAGCCAGTCCTCAACATCGGTCCCATCCGCGCCGGTGAAGATAGGAGGGTCGCGGATGCGGGGGACACCGGGGCATGCGGTCGTTGTGGAAGGAGACGTTTGCTGAGCAGCGTCTTGAGGCATGGTAGTTGGTAGGGTACGGGATCTCAGCTCCAGGGGGCATCGAATAGGAGCAAAGCACCTCCACCAATTTGTTGAGGCGTTTATTGGACGGTAGTCGGCGACGGTAAGCAATGGCGACAGTCAAGGCACAAACGCGGACTCAGAGCGCGAGCGCGAAGAGCCAAAGGGGACAACCCACTAGAAGGCTATAGAGAGCGCAACCCATTACTCATTAAAGGCTTCGCTACAAAGGTAATAAAAGGAAACAAAGCTAGAGTGGTTTCACAATAAATATAACAAAATAAACAAGTTCAACTTGTGAAAAAGCACAGGGAAAGATTCCGCATCTGTCGATTACTTATACTTGTGGGTCTGAGTTGCAGTACATTTGCTTCTCTCACATTCGTGCCGCATGGGCATCTGAATCGTGTTCACAGGCGGAAATAGCTGCAGGCCACCAAGTTCACTGAAGTGAGCGAGGTCGAAATGGCGTTCTGGCGTAACAACTGCCTTTCACCGGGAAAACGGCACACTGATCACTCATACCAGAAGAGGGCATCCTATACGTTCTTGTCCTATGCAGTGCGCTTGTCGTGTTTCCTTTGAACATGTAGTTCTTGAGCTCAACTTGCACATCGATGCCGCCCTGCTCGGACATAGAATTCCTGAGCAGGCCACGAAGCGAAAGGGTCTCCATGAATTATGTATACTGTGGTCGACAAACCGTAGTCTGTAGCTGGCATGAAGGCAGTGTTTGCGCTTCTCGCTGGGAGTGAGGGGCAGCAGTACACAACGCAGTACTCAGTTCGGTGCAGAGGACTGCACCGAACTGAGTAGTGCGAGACAGCAGCATCGAACGCAAGAGACGTCGCCTCCGCACAACCACTTTCTCGCTACAAGTGAGGGGCAGCGAGAATGTGGTTGCGCAGAAACGATGTTTCTTTCGTTCGATGCTGCTGTCTCGCAGTACTCACTCAATTCGCTTCAGTTCTCTGTACCGAACTGAGTACAGCGCTGTGTTTTATGTCCACGAGCAATATGTTTAAGCATATGTGTTTTATGTCTGCAAGCAATGTTCATTGCGATGACACGAGTCTATCGCGCTTTTATGGACTCCATGATTACAGTACAGTGATTACAGTTCGAAGTTAATCAATAGGCGTAAAGTAGCCGACATAAGAAAATATAACATGGAGAGAATTGAGCATGCTCTGAAGAACGGAAGAAGCCTCAAAGCTATGAAGACAAAACTGTACATAGGCAAAAATCAGATGTATGCATTAAGGGACAAGGAAGGCAAGGTCACAACCAATATGGATAGAATAGTTGTGGTAGCGGAAGAGTTCTACAGAGATCTGTACAGCAGCCGAGACAGTCAGGATGATAACGTAAGAAGCAGTAATAGCCCAGAGGAATCTGACATCCCACCAGTATTGACAGGAGAAGTAAAGGCAGCCCTAGAGAGAAGGCAAAGAGGCAAAGCCGCTGGTGAGGATCAGGTAACATCAGACCTGTTGAAAGCCGGTGGAGATATTATGTTAGAAAAACTGGCCACCCTGTATACGAAGTGTCTCTCGACGGGGAGGATACCAGAATCTTGAAGGAATGCCAACGTCATCTTGATCCATAAGAAAGGGGACGTCAAGGACCTGAAAAATTACAGGCCCATCAGCTTACTGTCCGTTGTCTACAAGCTATTTACAAAAGTAATTGCTAACAGAATTAATACGACATTAGAGTTCAGTCAACCAAAGGACCAGGCAGGATTTCGTACAGGCTTCTCAACAATAGACCATATTCATACTATCAATCAGATGATAGAGAAATGCGCGGAAAACAACCAACCCCTATACATAGCCTTCATAGATTACGAGAAGGCATTTGATTCGGTGGAGACATCGGTAGTCATGCAGGCATCAGTAGTCATGCAATCAGGGAATCGACAAAGCCTATATAAACATAATGGAAGAAATCTACAGCGGATCCACGGCCACTATAGTCCTCCATAAAGAAAGCGACAGAATCCCAATAAAGAAGGGCGTACGGCTGGGAGACACGATCTCTCCAATGCTATTCACCGTGTGTTTACAAGAGGTTTTCAGGGCCCTAGATTAGGAAGAATTAGGCATAACAGTTAATGGAGAGTATCTCAGTCACCTGCGATTCGCTGATTACATTGCATTGATGAGTAACGCGGAGGACGAATTACAGCTCATGATTACTGAACTGGATACGGGAAGTAGAAGAGTAGTTCTGAAAATTAATATGCATAAAACTAAAGTAATGTGGAACAATCTTGGCAGAGAACAGCGCTTTGCGATAGGTGGCGAGACACTCCAAATTGTAAAGGAGTACGTCTACTTAGGACAGGTAGTAACCGCGGAGCCAAACCATGAGAGCGAAATAACTAGAAGAACAAGGATGAGATGGGGCTCATTCGGCAAGCATTATCAAATCATGAATGGTAGTCTACCACTATCCCTCAAGAGGAAGGTATATAACAGCTGCATCTTACCGGTACTTACCTACGGATCAGAAACCTGGATACTTACAAAGAGGGCTCAACTTAAATTGAGGACGACGCAGCGAGCGATGGAAAGGAAAATGATAGGTGTCGCCTTAAGAGACAGGAAAAGAGCAGAGTGGGCCAGGGAACAAACGGGGGTTAAGGATATCATAGTTGAAATCAAGAAGAAGAAAGGGATATGGGCCGGGCACGCAGCACGTCGGCAGGATAAACGGTGGTCATTAAGGGTAACTTACTGGATTCCAAGAGATAGCAAACGCGTGAGGGGGAGACAGAAAATTAGGTGGGTAGATGAGATTAAGCAGTTTGTAGATATAACGTGGCAGCAGAAAGCACAGGACCGGGTTGATTGGCGGAACATGGGAGAGGCCTTTGCCCTGCAGTGGGCGTAGACAGGCTGATGATGATTACAGTACTGCGTTGAGAATTCCTAATCATAGGCAACACTGCTTTCCAGTATTCGTTTACGGTCTTCAACGATGCGTTCGCTGTCAAACAATATGAGCGAAATAAAATAAAGAAAGAATAAATTTGCGTTCGGAAGAAAATACGCCGGAGGAGGGCGTTCTGATGTTCTGCGAGCACACGATTGCTAGATATTCAACATTTCCTTGTAAGCTGTCGAGAACAGACCCTGCTGTTCATCCTCCAGAATTTAGTTTCGCCTCATTGGACCGAAAACAATGCATTGCTTGTTTTCGTTTTTTTATTTTTGCGACTCCCTGCGTTAAGTTAAACTCGACAATCTACAGGTAGCACGACTTGACTGCGTTTTGTACGAGACAGAGTGACTGGATCTTTCTTTCGTTTTTACTTATGACGGCGCTTGCTCCTAGGTGGGTATATGTACTCTCTTTCTCCCTCTATGTTCAAAACTCTGCCTCCCTTTCCCCGGTGTAGGGCAGCACAGCAGTTTTTCTTGACTCGTTATCATCCCTGCCTTGCTTCTCACTCCTGTGCCGTTCACTGTATATGTACACTACATATATTCTCCCAACGCAAGGTCTGTGTACTCCAAATAAACAAACAAATTGCGAGAACTTTGCACTACGTTGCGCAAAGCTTGGAACAGCGAAGCACAGACCCGTCGCCACTCGTACTGCCCGTCGACCGGCACGTCTAGCTTCGAGATGCGCGGCTTCCTCCTCGGGAGTACGCAGCCAGGCTATGCACGCGGAGGTTGCGCGCGATGTCTCCGTCGGTGGGCGTGGCTTAGCTACTGCGCATGCGCGGCTTGGTCAGGTGGTGCGGTATCTGGTGTAGGTGGTACGGTATCCGGGTGGTACAGTATCAGGTGGTGCGGTAAGAGGTCGCTTATGAGTATAGGTCTGCTTAAGTATAGGCAACGTCAAGTATAGGCTCGGTGAGTATGCTGCCTAACTTACACTTGCAAGCCTCAAATACTGGTAATTCTCGGGACGGGAGGTCAATACTAAACATAACAAACGTATGCATTTAGGTGATGTTGGTGTCTTATATGGCGAAACAGCTAAAGTTTGACTACAAATGCACAGTTTCTTTTTCGAGGTCTCCGCTCCACTACTCGGACAAAAACAAATGGCTAGACATGCGCAGTCTAAGACGAACAGCCGGGTCGCTGCGGATGACGACTCCCTCAGGGAACAATTACCCCAAACAGCCGTTGGCACTGTGTTCGCTGCACGAAACCTACATCAACGAGGTTATGTAGTAGTCCCAGATGTGTCGTTGTTAGGGGGCGCTTTTCTCTTAACGCATCAGGCCAACACGCGAGAAGCGTGCTTACTGGCGTAGAGATGAGGCGGGTAAACACCGCAATTTACCACAGGCTTTGCACCACGGTGATTCAGGGTGCTCACGCGGAGAAGCCTTCATCTAATGTTCCCGCGTACTACGTAGTCGGTGCGAAGATTAGCTAGGATGGTCAACATTGCTTGCGCGTAAGATGTCCCAATCTCAGCACTGCGTGGCTGCCTTCTCTTTGAGGCGTTGACATCAACGCGCCTAATGAGCCCGCCAGGAACGCTAACAAGGAGCCAACTTTTGACATTAAGTGGTCAGGTAATTAGGCCTAATGCGACCGTGTATGGTTCGTCCGCTCACATTGGGCACTGCGACTCGCCGAGATGTGCAGGGAGACCACCACTCGCATTCCCACTTGGTACCGAACACCAAAGTGGAATTATCTATATATTAATTCGCCGAGGCGACTTACTTATAGCTTGTGCACGAGCTCACACCACTACGTCAACCATATTGACATTGTCCTGAAGCTGACGCTCGGAGCAAGACAAGGTTCCGTTATCCAAAATTTCTCGAACGTTGCCACCAGTGGTAGTATACTCCAAGAAGAAGTCCTTTGTCTCCATTTTGAGAGTCCAGACTCACCGTGCATTTGACTCTCTTTAAAGAGAGACGTGGACGCTATTTGGAGGTTGTTATACTTTCGTCCGAGAGTCTATTGGATTCGACGACTGAAACAAGCGAAGCCGATGTGATGACCGACTCGAACAGGAATTTAACTTTATATTCAAAATCTCAATATTCGCGAACATTAAAGACTCACTCGACTCGCGACTAACGCATCTGCAATGGCTTTGCTCTTAGTACACCGTTAGCCCTACAGGTCATAGATGAAGTACTAAGCAGATACATCTGCTTAGTATATGCCGTGCTAAGTATAGTATAGAGTGCTAAGCATAACCAGACAAATATGCCATGGCTTCTTGCCCTCAGCGAGAATTTTACCCAAGAGTGCCGACTTGGACTATAAAGTTGGTAGGTTACGGCAAGAGCTAAACGCAAACGAAGAACACAGAACACGCGAGGGCGAGCGCTAACTTCCAAATGAATTTGTTTCGCAGATCACGAAGATATATATAGTCTCCAAAAAAAAAACAGAAATCTTGTTTTACCCACCACCTGGTAAGAGTGCGCGACTTTTTCTTTAGCTACGCCCAAACGGGCCGTAGGTACGCCGTGTGGCACACAACGGCGCCCAAGCTTAAGAAGTCGCTGGCAAAACAAATATGTGACCTTGGGAGTATAGCACAGGCACTTTTCTATTTTCTTCGTTGGCGAGGAAGTAGTTCTCCAGCACAGCGCGACGTGTCCTCGCAATGTTAAGCCTGTACTCTTCTTGCTTGTCCCACGGGAAACACAATACCCGGCACAGCGCTCGGCATTGATGCAAGGCGACATGCTGGATTCCTGTTACCTTGTTACCGTGTCGACTTCTCAGACGCACGATACACTTGCGCTTCCTTGTGCCGGAGGTTTCAGGTGGCTACATCTGTTGTTGCCACCGCACACACAGTGTTACCCGTGGGGATTGTACACGCCTGTCCGGATTTTCCTCCTATGGCCTTCTAGGTATATAGATAGATAGATAGATAGATAGATAGATAGATAGATAGATAGATAGATAGATAGATAGATAGATAGATAGATAGATAGATAGATAGATAGATAGATAGATAGATAGATAGATAGATAGATAGATAGATAGATAGATAGATAGATAGATAGATAGATAGATAGATAGATAGATAGATAGATAGATAGATAGATAGATAGATAGATAGATAGATAGATAGATAGATAGATGAAATCAAATTGCATTTGGTTTACTAAAACGAAATTAGTCCAATGCTACAATTAGGCCAAGTAAAGCATAACGGACTTTAATTTTTGTCCTTTAACTGTAGTGCAGTTAATCTCCCCCGTGCTTTCCTTGGCCTTATTGCCTGATGAACCCATTTGGCTGTGCCTGACAAAGAAACGAGACCCTCGGAAAATTTTCCTGTCTTTCTTAGGTTCGTTAAGGAATGTTTCGCATTTAAAGAACAACACTGTGTCCGATAAGCGTAGCGCTTTAGCGCAGCACCGAAATCATGCCACCGTGTGATGCTACAGATGCTCACAAAAGAGCAGTTACAAGCATGGTATAAAAACAAGGCCACCTACAAAACCAGGAAAAGCCTTAACATCCCAGCCGATTAGGTGCTTCCTATTTATTTCCTTATCTGGCACTTAACAGCACGCTCGCTGCCTCCAATTGCTGCTTTATGTCCTTTGTAAATGATTCCTGATAGTATCAATGGGTATTGAACAATACTACCTATCAGGAGCTGCCATGGAAACTGTAGGACGACGTTTTTGCATTTGCTGTTCGGAATCTCAGTCGGTCAACGTGGCTCGTTGGTCACATTCAAGGTTTCCCTGCTCAGTCACCACCGCCCTGCAATTTCGTTCCACTGACCGAGCAGTTACATCAATGTCCGATGGATCCCAATTCCATTCTCTGCGCCCAACTCTAACTATACGGCCCGCGAGACATGATTAATCACACGAAGGAGGTCGTTACAAATGTGCCACGTGTGTACGATTAGTTCCACTCGCTCACGGTTTGTTCCCTCTTGCGGAGTTGCTGTCTGATCCCTCTCCCCATTCTGCCTCAGATTTCTTCGGTGAACGGGGCAAACAAATATCTGGCAACATGGTCAACATCCTTAGATACAAGTCCTATGGCAGTGGTTGTGTTATTAACTTCAGTTGCTCTTGTGACGTATGACAGGGTGTCCTTCCACTTTCGTGTATCCGGGATTACCTGAGG
This sequence comes from Rhipicephalus sanguineus, assembly GCF_013339695.2. Classification (NCBI taxonomy): domain Eukaryota; kingdom Metazoa; phylum Arthropoda; class Arachnida; order Ixodida; family Ixodidae; genus Rhipicephalus; species Rhipicephalus sanguineus. Next base: position 65,266,839 of record NC_051186.1, read on the forward strand.
CCATATAATAAGAGTTGTGCTTCAGGTTCTGTTAGGGTGGAAGCTTTAGATGCCTCATCAAACGCGAAAATCCACCGTCGGCGTCGTCGGCACCAACAGGGGTGGGTGGATGGGTTGATTGGTTGGTTGGGTCGGTCGGTCGGTCGGTCGGTCGGTTGCAATACGGTGGTGCGAAAAATTATCACGTGATGGCATCACAATATGACGTCACAGATCGCCAAAATTTGTGATGTCACCATGACATCACCATGATGCCTGTTACACGTCACAATGTGCCGTCACATGATGACGTTATCACATGGCATCGTCGCTTGTCGAAGGTGGGCCGATCACGGAGGCAGTGCAAGACCATGTTAAGTGCAGAATTGGGAGGAGGGCGGCGGAGGATCAATACATCGTCTGAGAAGAAAAAGAAGACGATGGCTTTCACCTCCGAGTCGTCTTAGGCGAATGCATAAGGGACCCTGTGAGTATAATAGCGTGTGTTGGACCAGCGTGATGCTTATCTTTATATCTGCCTTTTTCATTTTCCTCTGCTGCCCTCTGGCGGTTTGGTAGGGTTTTGGTAGGGGCCCTGACAACCGGTATTGCCAGAACGAAAGGCTCCGTGATCAAGCGGAGTTTCGTGACTTTTCCGCTAGGGGAAGTGAGCATGCGCTGTGGCATCATTTAAAAGCCGGATTGAAAGCACTGCGATTTTTTCTTATCACCAAGCATGTCAAGTAACCACGGCACTAAAATGCATCACAAAGAATAAATACTTCCAGAGACAAGGACTGCAAGGAGAGAAAGATAAAGGCAAGACCGGGAGGTTAACCAGAGGAAGCCTCCGGTTTCCTACCCTGCACTTCGGAAGGGGAAAGCGGATGTGAATGATATAAATAGAAATAGACGAGTTTGTGAGTACAGTAGGCGACAAAAAAAAGTAATGACCGTAGCACCGTCCAAGTACTACACAGCAACATTTTCTGCCAACAGTCACAGTTCGTCGTTTAGTCCGGTTGCTTGAAGAAACCGCAACAACGCCCTCAGAGCGGCTCGTGTTGAAGACCGGGTAGGCCAGGGCCCTAGGATCTTGCACTCTGTGAGAGCGCAGTTGTCCAGCAGGCCTAGTGCGGCTGAGAAGGCCGCTCTTTCGGATTTGAAGCGGGTGCACTCAGAGAGAAGGAGGGCGACCGTTTCGCTGCACCCGCAGACTTCACATGACGGACTCTCAGCCATTCCAATAATAACTGGATAGGCATTTGAGAAGGCCACTCCAAGCCACAGATGGACCAGCAGGGAAGAATCACGTCATGATAATCTGGACGGGATACGTAGTTCAAGATCAGGGTCCGAGGTATGCAGACGTGCACTTTTTAATGTCGCTGACTTCCACAAGTTCTAACGTCATGCGACGGGCTAGCACACGAAGTTCTTTTGTGGCGTCCGATCTTGAAAGAGGAATGGCGATACTCCTGACGCCGTCGTGAGCGTAGTGGGTAGGTGCGTCCGCTTGGTCATTTCCCCGAATGCCACAGTGACTAGACAGCCAATGAAATATTATTTCGTGCCCTTTTTCTATTGCGCCATGGTGGACTTGCCTGATTTCCGCTAGACGCTGCTCATGTGAGCCATGACGTAAAGCGGAGGTAGACTTTGGATGGCTGCTTTGCTATCGCAAAAGATATGTCGCGAATTAGGTGCCTGCTCTATGGTAAACTGATGAGCAGCACAGAGCGCTACTAGTTCAGCAGCTGTTGTTGAGGTTGCGTGAAACATCTTGAGCTGTACTGTGCAATATCTTGCCGGAATTATTACGACGGCGGTTGGACTTGTAGTCATAACTAAACCATCAGTGTAAATATCGCTGTGAGCAGTACACCTCATGTAAATACAGTAGCGCGGCCTGTTTAAGGGTAACCGATGAGGAGCGGCAATAGGTAGCCGGACAGAAAGACTAGCGAGTACTTAGGCCGCATCATCTCCTTATGACGGTGAAGATAGCGTAACGACTAAAACATGTTGCGAGAGACACTACCAAAAAAAGAATGTTCAGGCCTGCGTCCTGTACACAGACGAAACTGGGCTTGTGTTTGCATCGCGGCGTCTGTACGATCCGTCCAAGAGGAGACGACAGTTATATTCTGCCCATCTAATAGGAAACTTATCCTCTAAGGATTCGAACAATCCTTCAAAACTGAATATGAAATAAAAACGTCAAAGTCCCGTACATCCCGTCTCATTTGGTTTTCCTTTCTCTTTGAGCGCTTCTCTCCGCTTCGCCTCCACGTGATTTTTTATAATTTTTCTTTCTTTTGTCATTGTGCGCTTTGCCTTTATGCATTTTATTCTTCAAGGTAGAAGACAAAAGTTGTACTCCTCCAAAATAAATGGGTGGTCTCGTAAGAAGCTTTGCCATTTGTAAAAAGAAACGCAAAAAGAAAAGCGTGCCTTGATATGAAGCTCAAATACGGCTCTAGCGCCAATTTCCCTTTAAAACAGCGAGAAAAACGTACCCGAGTGTAGGTACGCCAAAGATGCGTGGCTAGGCACCACACTTTTGGGGAAAAAAAGAAATACTTTTGAGAATATTTTCCGATGCGTCAGAGTTCAGGTCACTTTCAGAATCAGTAGGAATACTGCCTCTCTGCAACTTCTCACGGCCGAAGTAGTATACTACACGTTTTGTCTGGTTTTTATTATTCTGTTTTGTAGCAGCAGAACATACCACGAGGGGTTTTTTTTCTCGTACTTCTTAGTCTTAAAAGTAAGATTGAAGACCCTTCTTACGCGGCGGGATGCTGATAGTTCTCGTTGCGGAAGTGCTCCGTGAAGGCTCACCTGGATGGGTTTTTGAGCAGTTTTTAAAGAATGAAAGAAATGAAAACACAGAAGCAGCTCTGGTAATATGAAAAAAAAATTGGCTGTAAATCAAAACTCGAAGAAGCTTTCACGCCAAGGTACACCATGAGAGCGCTCAGCGTTTTCCGCTTCGTATTGCCACGATGCCTTGAGCTAGGAAGCAAGGAAAGTAGAGCGGCTATCCGAAAATAAGTCGGCAATGCGTGGCGGAAAGTGCTCCTGAGAACTGTTTTCCTCAAAACTCCTGCCTTTCACACTGTCAGCTGAACTTCTGCAGATGCCTGAATATGCGTTAAGGTGCATCATGTCCTTTTCTTTCTTCACTGTTATCTTGCAATTGGCTTAGCTCATCAAGCGGCGAAAAGCGGGCTACCTAATGCATATCCCTAACAAGAAATTCAACACGGGATTCTTCTTCGTGTTTTCTTTTCTACATCCCTTGTGAGCCGTGTTAATACCTTCTTTGTAATTTATCTTGATCGCGCCTCGGCCCATAATCGCAATCTCTCAATCTCACTTCGTCTAAGCGTTTACTGCAAATTTCCATCTTTAAAGTCAAGAACGAAGTCAGCTACATCGCTCTCCAAACAGCACTGTCATTAACGTCGTCATCGGCCTCATCATAATCAGCCTGACTACTCCTACTGCAGGGCAAAGACTCCTGTCACATTCTCACGTTATCTCTGCAAACTTCTTAATCTCATCTGCCCACCTCACTTTCTGTCTCCCCCTCGCGCGCTGGCCTTCTCTTGGAATCCAGTCTGTTAGTCTAATACCCAGCGGTTATCTTGCCCTCTCCCAACGTGCCCTGCCTACGCCCAGTCCTTGATTTCGACTGAGGTGTCCTTGGTAACCGTTCGTTCTCTGACCCACTCTGCTCTCTTCCGGACCCTTAAGGTTACACCTGTCGTTTTCTTTTCAATGGCTCACAGTACGCTCGGTATCTGACCATACAACCTAGCTTGTCATTCAGCTACGACATGCTTCCCCAAGAAAAAAACATGTTCACAGTTTTTCGCGGGTCTAACATTACGTATGTTCAATCTATACTTTTACGCTTACGCACAAAATAACAACTTCAGAAAGAATATTTGAGCGCTTTCTCGTTCTAAGAAGCGCTTCAAACAAATATTCTCAGAGCTATCTTCATATCTAGGGTATAGAAGTTTCAGTACGGGTGAAAATTGAGACGCACTCAACCTCTTATTAAAACATTCTATCCATGTTCTGAAATCTACACCAAACACTGTTCGTGGTACGGCTTTGGCCGTACCACATCGCTATAGTTTAGTGAGGTCAAAATATGAGTGTGGATGTTTTCACGTGCATGTTTATTCCAAGTTAACCATCGACTGTATTCGCGATTAACTTTTAGTTATCTTCCATGCACAGCACCTACATTTGTCATTATGAGTTAAAACAATGAACAGCTTCGCTTGTCCAGTGCAAGCTGCTTAATTCTCACTTCCAGGTACAGTACATCAGTTTCAGCAGACATCACCTGAAGGCGGCTGACAATTCCATTGATGTCCCGCTTGCAAGCGTCATTACACCACATTTCAAAGAGTTCGGGAAGGCGCAACCCCCGCAAAACGCACGGCGTGAACAGCCCAATTTGGAGGAGCGCCAGAAATAGAACAGCAAAACGAAAGGCAAGCGATTACCTATATACGTCCAGTGAGAGTTACAAGCTGATTAGTTGCTTAAAAGCAGTTTTTTGGGAGGTTTTACGACGAGGTATTGAACAAAATGTGCGGAATTCCTCGCCGGCTCGGGAGGTGCTTACAAAAATTTGACACGGCACACATAGAAAAGACAGGACCAGCGCTCCTCGTCATTTCTATGTTACCGTCAGCAGAGTTTAATAATGGAATACATCACCCACACTGCTTCGGGAAGGCTTATTGGTAAAAGATAATTGTAGTTGACGAGCAGGTTAACTGAAGTGAACGGCTAAGCACGAAACGCAAACGGCTGGCGTCAGTATAAAGTGCTGCGGGCATTAACATCTGCTCGGTATGTCGGAGAACTTTATTTAAAGATCGGAGAAGTGCTTGGGTGACACCGCGGGCCTCTCCCAGTGGGGACAGTTAGACTAGCCTCCGCCGCATGCAAGCTTGAAGCCCAAAGTATGCATATTCGGCTCTTGAGGGTGAAGTTGAATACACACTCTTCTAACAGAGTACCGCGAATAACTGTCGATGCCCATCTTGTTCGATTGTTTAAGATAGAAGGATGCGACGTGCTGAGACACCGAAAATACAACTATCCACTGAAAAATTGAGAGACACATCTATTCGGAATTGCACACAGGCATTTCCCGCCGCAACTTTTGGGTCAATTCCTTCATCGCGAAAACGTGCTTGTAAACATTCCAAAGCATTGGTGATGTTTTTGAGAAAGTTTTTTTCTTTTTGAAACATATACTGTTTTTCTAATTTTTGTATCAAATACGCTTCTTTGTGCAAAGGCTTTTACAAACGCGTTGGGTTATTGTTCTTGGTCTATAAGACGGCAGCGGCTAAAGTTTTATATAAAAATCTGAAAACCCTCATTTTAGAAACTATTTGGAAGTTAAGCAATAGACAGCTCAAATGCACAGGGTTGACGTGACGAAGGCAGCAGTGGCAATGAAACTCTTTATTTGCAACTTGTGGCCAGGAAACGAAAGTCTACAGCAATCCCGACAAGCGGCTGTCACACCACGCGTCGGCTTTTAACAGGCGCTGAACTTTCCAGACGCTGGTGGCGGCGTTATTTTCGTCAGGCCAATCTTACCAAAACGCGTAATGTTTCGCGGACCAGCCGACGCTTGTTTGTAAATTGAACAACGCACGCGGGCCAATATGACACCACATATCCACCTAAGTATCCACCTAACTAGACAATGGTTGCCGCGCAGTTGCCGCGAGTGACGGCGGACACGTGACAACGACGCGCCGATGAAACTGACGCCGCTAGTTCTCGCGACCGCCGTGAACCCTCCTCCGCTGGCGGAATACGGAGCTTCTTTTTCGTCTTGGGCCGTAATTATAGTTTAGTGCTATACATATTACATGAGCATATAGCAACCGTTTCATTCTTTTCCCTTCAGTGCTTGCGGGCACGCCATCCCAAACAGAATGGCCTGTTTGCGTCCTTCCACAAACTCAATAGTATATATGAAGATAAATAGCAAAGAGGGGATGAAAAAGCATTAAATAAATTGGCTCTCTCTTATGTTACTGTAAATATATGGCTGAATGCCATAACGGAATGTCGCACGCTATACTCTTGCGTAATAGACGCACGGTCCCTGTGCATTGACACAACTTTGCATCTTCGATGTGTTCATGTGGGAATATATAATTTGCTTCAGTGTAGGCAACACTTTCAAAGATAAACGTTTATTTTATGCATACTTTACAACATATTACGCGCGTGTTTTCAAGCATGCTGCCTTTTCACGTTTTTGACACCAACTATAAAAAAAAGCTCACAGGGTCACTTATGCACTCACCTAGGACGACTGGAAGGCGAAAGCCATCTTCTTTTTTTTTCTCACTCGATGTATTGATCCTGCCCCGCCACCCCACGAAAGTTTTCTGCAACTAACGTGGTTTTCCACTGCCTCCAGGATCCGAGGCTCCACACCTGGTTTTGCACAGCCTCCGTGATCGGTCCGCTTTTGACCAAGCTACGCTGTCATGTGATGACGTCATCATGTGACGCTACGTCACTTGACGTCACTTTGACGTTACAAATTTTGGCATTATATGACGTCACGATGACGTCATGTGATGAAGTCATCGCGTGATGATGTTTTTTTGCATAACTGGTGTTGACGCCGCCGACGGCGGACACCGACGTGGGACGCCGGTCAATTTTCGCGTTTGGTGGGGCATCTAAGGCTTTGGCCTTAATAAATACCAGGTCATCTACACATGTCAGTTGACCTGTACACCGCACCGCAATATCTGCCGTGCTGAAACAAGAAACTTACGAAGAAAACGAATGTCACTATAAAAAAAAATTATGACAGTTTCATACTAGTGGCGCCAAGCCTGAAGGAAGAGCGCAGCTGGGGTGGCCTTTCTTGGTTATCTTTATTTTTTTTCTTTCTTCTCTTTCTTTATCTTTCTCTGTTTCTTTATCTCTTTTCTATACCTGTTTCTATTTCTTTCTATCTCTTTCTATCTTTATGTTTCTCCCAGCCGCATCGTTCTGTTTCTTGCTTTCTTTCTTTTTATTTCTCGCTTTGTCTGCCACGTTTTCCGGACCTGCTCAGCGCCGTCGACTTCTTTCTCGCGCAGTGGCAAGATTCGCTTCCCTGATCGCGACTTCTTCCTCAGAAGTACGATTTAGCTTTGGATGACCCATGGCTGCGTATGGTTAGGCGCGAGCTGTACACTATTCTTGCGGACAACTTTTCTTGGCAATGAAGCGAAGGCTACAGAGCCACAGTGCACGTATCCTACCGCTAATGAATGTAGTCCCACAATTGCGTCCGTATTTTCTGCGTGAGATATATAAGATACTCCTTCATTTTCTACGTGTAGCTTTTTGAGACGGAACGCAGCGTACACAAGCGAGATATTTGCATTTCTTTTACTTTATACGTTGTCCCTTTGCGTGTGTGCGTGCGGGAAAAAGTCGCGCCTTTTACCCGTACCTTAGACGCTAAGCAGCGTTTGCGTCGAAATGCAACGCTAGCCATCACTTTCCACGGCGTTACGAGACGCGCGCCAAACCGGACTACTTCGCGTAGCAGTACATGTGCAGACGCTCCGCCCCCGTAGCTTCCCCTTCATTGCCAAGAAAAGTTGTCCGCGAGTATGGCTTATATAACCGCAAAGTATCGCGGGACAGTGGCGTGTTTCATGGCCATTGGTGTGCTATTCGAAGCAGGCTGCAAGACGCTCTCGGATTGACTATCGCTGGAGGTGGCGTGATAGGAGGCGAAGTGCAAGCAGGCGGTATGGTAGAGCACGTGATTATTTCGGCGGGAACGGGTCACGTGACCAGTAACGCCACTTTTGGCGGGAATGTGTCACATGACCAGGGGGGCCACTTTTTGGTGGGAACGTGCCACGTGATTTTCTGAATTGTCACATGACTTGCATTACATTAGCTTTAACGAGGCCATGTCACGTGATCTCGCCTTCATTTCGGCAGGACCATAATGAGCACGCCGTCGCTTCTGTTGCCTTCTTCATTTTGAGAGGACCAGTGCTGAGTAGTGGGCGTAACCCAATTTCTGTGGCACATATCTGTTTACAATTATGATAGTTTTCTGGTAGGCCGCACAGTGGCACATACCCATTAAGACGATGATAGTTTTCTGCGATCGACCCACAAGGAACGATTTGCTAAACAGCTTCGCTCTTAATAACCCGACAACCAAGTGACGCCTCAAGTCCCGTCCAGTAAAAGTATAAAAAAGGTTTCTTTCTTTTTTCTTCCATTTTTGTGTACAAACCTACCGACGAAAATAAATTCACGCAGCCAACAATTATAAAGAATTATATGCCGACACGGTACCTTAAAGACGGCCAGAGTAATGAAGAATGTTTCTTTTGATCAAAAATATTTTCTGCCTACCCGTATAGGTACGTGCTGCAGACGTGCACGACAGGAAGTGCAGAAGTTGCGGCTTTCGCACTTCCAGCAATAATGTTTTCCACCACCGCATCTCTCGGAGCGTGAAATTGCAACTTGCCGAGGCGTAAAGGTTGGTTGCCTCTTCAATCTTTCATGTCATGCTCAGGCCGAAACGAAGTGCATCCCAGAAACACGGGTGTGCCATAACTCATACTTCCCTATGGAAAAAAAAGTAGCAGGACCGAATGGGCCTTCCAGTCGCCTTAGGTGTGTGCATGGGGAACCCTGGACGTTTTTGATGTGTATAGGCTTATGAAACAACATAAAAGCGTAAAATATGAGCTACAAAAGCAAGACACAGTCCAATTCAGGCACTGCAGCGGTTTTGCAGCAGCAAGGGATGGACGGTGGATAACAAAGAAATAAGGAACAATAGAAGGCATAGCCAGATTGCTTAAGCTGGCGGAACGCAGTTATGAATATTTTGGCTCGTCGATATCTAGAGAAGATGCTTACCAGTGCACTCTAAGAAAAAATCGAGTATTTGGGGAGTATTTCTGCCACACAACAATAATCGTCAGCCACCTCGCCTACTTTCCTCGCGTTATCACCGCGGTCCCGGCACTTCCCGGTCACGAACGGCGCGCGCGTTATCAGCTTGACATAGCGTTCTTGATAGGAAAGTGGCGAGAGCCGGGTTTTCAAGAAAGGAAACGCGAGCAAGCCAGATAACGATTATTGTTGTGTGGCAGAAATACTCCCCAAATACTCGCTTTCTTTTTAGAGTGTGTGCTATGTATTACTCTTTAAGTTTTGTATCTTTCCCTATTGATGTGTTTTTTAATGTGTTTATGAAGAAGCTGGTGCTTATATGTGCGGCGTGAGCTACTGCTCTGCTGTTAATAATAGTTGTCGTAAAGCTTTCAACAATCGCAAAACTATACATATAATGTTTCTTTAGAATTGATTTTGCTCTGCCCTCGGTGCATAAGTAATGTTTTTTCTATTGAGGCTCTCTTTATTGTCATTGAAGTAACTTATTATAATTAAAGACAATTATGCCATAGCTGACAGCCTGACATAACTGTTCAGTCGAGACCAGCTGGGGATAATCTGAGGCAATGTGGTATACAGATTACGTTATTGGTGGGCGAAAAGATAAAACAACACTACTAAAGCACGAACAGTGTGATCATAAATTCAAATAAGCCGCCACCGTGGTCAAGCGGTTATGGCGCTCGGCTGTTGACCCGAAATACGGGGTGTCGATCCTGGCCGCTACTGTCGCATTTCGATGGAGGCGAAATGCCGAAGGCCCGTGTACTCCACTAGGCTTGCCTAATGATCACGTCGTGAATTCGGCACGTGAAACCTCACAAAGCATAAACTGAAATATCTGTCTGAATATTTATGGCAGGATCATTGTGGCATTTATCTCTCTAACCACATTCTCGACAAACGAAATCTCAATAAGGACATAATTGGTCATAAAAACATCACATACAAGCTGAGTAACATACACACTACGTACAAAGAGCGGTGGCGGAAAGTTAGATATTAGACGCCGCAGGAAAGCCAAGTGATAACTCAGTGGTGCACCTCGAAGACGCACCGCTTCTAAAGCGCACAACGTCGGCGCATGATACTTCTATGAGACAGAAGGCGCAGAGTTTCTGGCACGGTGTAAGATATATACTCTTATATATTACACTGTAGTTTCCGGTAAAACAAAGCCGACTTTTATTGTTCGGTGTTTCGGGACCTTACTCAGCGCTGATGACAGCGGAGCACTTCGCGTGCTCCTAATGAGAAAAGTTTCCGCGAGTTTAGAATGACAAAAAGCCGTGCGACTTTTCGTGAGTGTTCCTACAATTAAGAAGGAAGTTTATAAAAGGAACCAACACAAGGAATAAAAACAACATTACCGTGGGTATACACCAACTATTAAAAGTTGACAATTTGAAAGAAAAAGGTCAAAGAAAAACAAGGTGGTCGCTGGCTTTTTTTTTTTTTTTGATGTATTAAAAGCTCGCTTAGGGAGCAGGAAGACGAGCCTTGTAAATACAAACCGAAAAATGTAAATATAAAAGTTTCCCGACAACTGAGCCAATCTTGGATTTTTTTCTCTAAGGGTATACAAATGCTGTGAAAGTTATCCTATTAGCATTTATACGAGGGTAGTAAGAAATTATTGATAGCAGTGTGAAGAATTTTCCGGGTATGGCCGGAAACATTTCGAGAAATTTAGAAAAAAGTAAATGAATGAATCAATGAACCATCTCGCGCTATTTCCATTCTGCCACTTTAATCTTACGCAGATGTGTATTTTTATTTGCGTTGTTATGAATATATTTCCAATAAACCTTCATAGCATGATATTTAGAATTGGCGTGCAATGGATTTCCTAATGAAGCGTGCCTCTGTGCTTTGAAATGCTATTTGGCAGGTTTTACTCCATTTTGAACAACGTTTTCATGCATGAAGATGCTTGTAAGAAAATCCGGTTATATTTTCCTCAGAGTTGGTCCTGCGTTCATTGCTCCCACCTTTTTTGGCACAGCAAAATCTCAGTATTGCCCGCGAGGGCATTGCAATGAATGCGATAGCAATAAATAAATAAATAAAAAATGGAATGTTATACGAAGTAAGGCTAGCAGCAAACTTTTTTGGATCCCATCTCGTGTAACGCTACGAAACGCTGCTATAAGCGAATACGGCCGCTACTGGAATCGAAGTGGTTTTCTAGCTCACTGTCCTGTGCAGGCGAAGTAAGCGGTGCAAGCAGAGCACGCCGTGTACTCTTATGTGTCGGGATAGCGCACGCGCCAGCGCTCGCGACCGCACCCTTATGATAAAAGTTCGCGGTTGCAGCATACCTTGGTTGCAGCACGAGTAACGCAGACCCTCGCTCTCCCCCGCCCCTCCCGGGCCCCTTCACGCTCCTTCGCCCGACGAAATACAAGGCGCTTCCTTTCTGATTGAGTAGCCATCGACTACAGGTCCCGCACGCGAGGCGATGGTAACGCATGCTCCGTTGGCGCGACGAAGATGGCCGGCTCGTTTAACATCTGCTTCGGCCGGTTCTGCTTCTCCCCAGGAGCTCGAGCGCTTTTACTCGCGCGTAAAACACACGATGCGTGGGGCGCCGTTATCTATTTCGATTTTATGCGGATCATTACGGCGATGTTGACCGCGACGGAAACACGCACAGACTTTCTATAAAATTGTTATCGCCGTAAAAGCCGGTCGTTGAACTGCGTCTTCTCTTGAGCATCGCCTGCTCAACGCTCATTCTCAAGCACGTGCGCTTGCGCAAGTGTGCTAACACGCGTACGGCTGCTCCGATGAAGAGATCGGCATTACCGCTTCTGTGTTGGCTATCCTCGCTTTTACGTCCTGTAGTATCATTTTGTACTTCACCGAATAGAGTCGACATGCTTGGCGGTTAATATATCACGCAATGCATCTGACAGATTAGAGTGGTATTCACTGGAAGATGTTGCGAGTGGTAGATCCATGATTTCGTTAAACGCCACAGAAGTACAACGACAGAGCGCGTATAACGCGAATACCGTCACGAGAAAAAAATATTCTAGAGGCGACCATAATCCTTGACTTAGGTGTCTCGTAGCGACACTCGTACGTCAGCCGTTGTGTGTGCGCTGGTGTATTTCTTGGGCTCGTCTTTCGCGCACTACCGAAGTGGATCTCGGAAGCCACGTAGAAATGGGCACGTTGTTGAGACCTGCTCCGCCGGGTGCCGCAACGTGCTGCTCACAATCTTTCAATGGACTTAATCAGTTAGTTTCAGTAATTATCCTGACAGTTATTGTGCCCTTATCTTAAGTAAAGTTATACTCCCATATCGCATGTGTCCAATATAACTCTGAACATGGACCAGAACAATCGATTTCTATTTTTAGAAAGCTTTTTTATGAATATTCGAAAAACATTAGTAGCTGCTCGACCGGGTATACTTGGAAGAGAAACAAGGCTAATAATAAAAATAATATTTGGGGTTCAACTACCGTGAACCGTAGTTTAACGTTGGAAAACAACGATAGGATTATGAGGGACGCCGTAGGGGAGGGTTCGGAAATTTCGAACACCAGGGCTTCTTTAAGGTGCACTTAAATCTAAGCACACGGGCCCTCAAGCATGTTCGCCTCCATCAAAAACGCGGCCGCCGTGGCTGTGATTCGCTCCTGTGACCTGCGGGTCAGCAGTCGACCACCGTGACAGGTGATAAACAAGGCTGTCTTTCAGTGCTCGTGTAACCAGGGGAGTGAAACTTCCTATACCATCCATGGAACGCGATATTCGCTCGCAGCGCCAGACGAACACCTGGTGTTTGGGGGCGGTACTAAAACATGGCGGCGCATTGCAGGCACGCACTGGGGGACGCCATCTTGATGAGGACTGGGGATCCGAGTGGCGGGGGGAGCGATTTTGCGCCAAATGCAATCGGGATGCACCAGCAAGCCACATTGAGCGAGTGGAAGGTATTCAGATGGCGAGCGCGCGACCGTCTTCCTGTTCCTCAACCTGCCACATAATCAAAACGGCAATTGTTGCGTTCTGATTCATGAAGGTTTTCCCGTCCACCTATTTTTGCACCACTTATTCTAAGTAAGACTGTGTTTTTGGTTACGTGTACACATAAATTAGACAAGAATAAAGAGCATAGCTTGTTTGAATCTTTTATTGCCTAAGCGTACCATTCATACAGTAAAAACACAAAAACAAAAGCAGACAATAAGAATGTAATAAATAAATCATGCACATGTATGCTCAATTAAATTACACAGCTACTGCTGCAACCGTATTCTGAAATGCCGTACAAGCGTAGAAAAACAAAACAAGCAGCATGCAGGTCGTACCTTTCGTCCGTCGCGGATCCGAAAGAATTTTATGCCGGTGCGGCGTGAAAAATTTCGACACCACTCAGCACAGCACGGTTTCTGATAACGGCGCGAATATATTCATGCGTCTGTTTAGCTGAAGCTTGCAAGGGTTTTGTCACTTTCGCTGAAACAAACTTTACAGTGGTAAAAGCGGCCTTTAAGACACCGTAGGCCGCAGCATACACGGGCGTGTGACAAGAAACGCCCCTTTTTCGCCGTGAGAGATAAGACGGCGCAGTTCGCGTTTTCCACTCCGGGTGGCGCTCGTATTTTCGCAATGCCGAACTGCAACCTTTCCGTTCACTTGCGTATTAAACACACCGGAGTTAATAAGTAAACTAGTAATAAATATAAAATGGAACAAGAACGTTCATTTATGCTCGTAGGTATAGTACAGCCCCCAAACGTTAGGGTCGCTGCGGTCACGGGACAGAAAAACCGCGAAGTTTCATCCCCCTGGTGTAACTAATAATAAACGGCGCATGTGGATCCGGCCGTACTTGAATACTGCGGAAGCTCGCGCTTTTAGTCACGAAAGTTCGACGGTTTGCAGCCTGCGAAAGTAAGAGCGGCGAACGATCAGTCAGTGGCACGCGTCTGTGCTTCCAGGTAGACTGAACGCGGCGATGACGCCATGATGGTTTATGTAGCACTCGTGATGCTGAAATGATAAGCCAGAAGGGCGTGGTCGGGAAGGGAGCATGCGCTGTGGCGAAGGTGTCGGCGCTGTGGGCGTAGCCTGGAGTTTCCTACAATATTTATTTGAGGCAACTGTGTCGCTGCGACCGTTCAGCCACCGTGGGAATGATGGGTAGGACGTGGATTTGCCTAATCTTCGTGCTCGCGGCTTTGGACGCACATTATGGCGTTGTCTTTGTTGTGTATTGGCTTTTCTTTCTGAAAAAAAAAAATTGCTCAAGGTGAACCTCGCGAGCTGATTTGAATTGCTAGGACTAAAAGCGTCGAGGTGGTGAAGTGGAACTGCTGAACGTTTCCTGAACTTCGTTTTGCGACAACGCGACTGCACGCCACAGCAGCCACGCGGAGACGAAATAACGAAGTTTAGGCAAATCTATGTACTAACCATCATTCCCAGGCTGGCTGAAGCGTTATGCGTTGCAGCTCCCATAGAGACTAACGTCAAATTTCCCTCTAGCGTATTATTATGAGCCTCTATTGCCGTAACAGTGGGTGGACACTTGGGCTAGCTTCGGTTTTGCCACTGAAGGGTTCACCTTGACGCTGGAAGCCAAGCGAAAATTCAGTAACGTTTGCGGGAACTTTAACGTTTACGGGAAGTGTCTTTATCTTTTCAACCTACATAGCATAAACTAAAGCGATCCAATTACATGTACAAATAAAATTTGTGTTAGGCTATTTTCTTTGTTCTTATTATTTGACGTGCTATACTTCTCCTATGTCTTTCTTTAATCGCTTCACTCGTTGTGCCAATGGGCGGCGCTTCCACTCTTATCGCATCGGCTGCCATTCTCTTGACCTGCTTCTGCCGCTTTCGCTGCCAATTCGCGTGAACGTTTTTTTTCCTTTTCTTTTTTATTTTTAAATAGGCTCTGAAGTTGAAAACTTGCTGTTTCTGTGCCCTCAGGCGTTCCTGCAATGTCGCTGGTCCGAGGAAATTGCACAAGGCACGCTGCGTGGCTGTGCGGTGTGACACCTTGGGGAGGAAGAGCACTGCAAACTTTTTTTGCGTCTCCCAGCGGACAACAGGTAGGCCGACGTTTTCTGCAATAGTTGTAACGAAACAAGCGTTATTCTTACTAGAAAGTTCAGGACGCTAGAGCTTCGCCCTCAAGAGTATAGCGCGGTAGCATATTCGGGCCCCGTACGCATCAAGTTTTCATTTGATTGCCAGGCTTCACTTCTCAGCGGCCACCTCAACCGTGTTGCGAGGAAACGAAGTTCCGTGCGCGTAACATTGGCCGTTTAATTGAAGCACTCCTGAAATGCGTGCCTAGTGCAAGTGCCGTTGCGAAGTGCCCACTACGCCATAATTCGTCACATTGTGAATCGGCGAAGGACCCACTACGCGTCCGTACGGCAATGCACACATCTGCACACTTTGCTGATGCCGTTGCTGCTTCCGCTGATGATTGATTAATTATACCTGGAGCGCTTTGTAATGGGTCGGCCTTTAAAGCGCCCACTTCTTGCGCAACGCAGATGGTGTGACGCCTGGACCGATACTACGCTTCTTCGACGCAATCTCAGATGCTGTAACGAGACTGACTCCTCGCCCCTATATGACACCCCTATAGTTATCTTTTTTTTTCTGAGGTAGGTAGGTTCGTTGGGTACGCTCGCTGTTTCTGCCACTTAACGGGGGCCCGCAAGAGGACACCGTATGAAGCATACGCATTGGCGACAAACGCAAGCACAAAGCTTTGCGTACCCTATTTTAAAGCTCCCAAACACCTTTACTTTTTCTTTCGCCGCGCATTTTTCAGCGTTTTGTCACAAACTGAAGCTACATGTTAAGAGTTACTGATGAGCCACTTGATGCTACCTGACGCGCAAGCGTAAATTTCGTTTCGGTATGTGCGTTTTCTCGCGACCCTTTGAAATCTCCGAGTTTTCCTGGAAATCTGCGGCGATTCTTATCCAAATAAATTCAGTGCGATAAATGGTAGTGCGTGCGCGTCACTCCTGTTTAGCATTTATCAAACCCCGATGAGTGTAGCGGAACTTGCGCGAGATTGAGAATTTTTACATTCTCCGCGTGCCTGATCAAGGAATCTGCATTGTAGATAAACCACACAACGCGGTCTCTGCCAATGGACTTGTGTTTCGTCATCAAGAGCTGAAAGAAACTTTCACAACGTGGACGGTGGTGGATCGATGAAGACCAACACGATAGAGCTCGAAACCGACGCCGACGCATCTCCGTTTGCTTTATTCAGAAGGGCTTCGTTCTTCGCAGATTCATTTGCTTTCGCTGCGCTCAACTCCAAACACTTTGTCTCCCTTAATGCATTTCTAAAACTTCTGCTCGCATTCGGCTCTAGGAGAAAAATATTCACAATGTGCCTTATGTATTTGCCCAAGACGACTAGAAGGCGAACGCCAACTTCTTTTTCTTCTAACCCAATATGCTAATCCTCCCCCGCCCAAATGCCTTCCGAAAGCTATCAGCATCCAACGTGGTTTTGCACTGCCTCCGGCATCGCTTTCACGAAAGGATGATGTCATGTAATGAAGTCATCATGTGACGTCACGATGACGTTATTGCGGCGTCGCAAGTTTCTGCGAAATGATGGCGCCACACGTGATATCATCATTGACGTAATTAAGCGTGGTTTTCTGTACCACTTCATTCGCCTGCAGTATTTTGCTCAAGCAATCATTACGAGATAGCAGTCCCGTGCTGTGGTGGTGCTGGTGCCGGTGATGTTGCCCCAGGCGGGTTTAGCCTGGCAGACCTGGCTGGCAATCGCTCCGCCTGAGCCACTCTTTCCATGCAGTTTGTCTCACCATACGTCAGTGACACAATTTATTCAGTGTCCGTGAGGAACACGTGCTCTGTTCTGTGGCAGTTTTTGCGTAAGTATCGCAATGCAGCACTTCCGCCAGTGTAATTCTTAGCGCCACTTGAAAGTATGCCGGCCATTGCATGAACAGAAGCCGACGTTGCGCGGTGATTTATGCGGGCTGGCCTTCAGCACGGCCAGTGCTTGCTAAGCTTGGAACTTTATCGTGAAAATAGTTTCCCGCTTACTTGGCTATATGCGTAAGAATATTGTCAGGAATGAGGTATATGAGTAGCGCGGCGTCATTAGCGGAATTTCTTTTTCATTCGGCCAGATGAGACCACTATTACTACGTGATCCATCGAGCTTAGCTAAGATCCGGTGGGCTCGACAAATTACTTCCTGGCTCCACAAAAACACGCGCCTAACCTACGTCGCTTCGTATGTGCGGACTAACGCAAACGCTAATACCGCTCATTTCTTGCTTCCTCAGTAGTGACCTCCGAAAGCATCAGCGAGATGGTGTATCGCACCTGCTGCGCGTGTGCGAAGTGACGATTAATGGCATCCTATTTATTCCCACCATGTACTGTGCAGAAATTCATCTGATTTGTGTTACATTGCTTTGTGTTCGTTTGCCTTCGTATTGCGTAGTATATCGTTGCTTTTTTTTAATTTTCCTCTTGACTTTTTCTGGAGGCGGTGTGAGTTAAAATCTAAAATTAGTTAGGCTAATAGCTACTTCCACCGGGTGGATGGTTGAAAAGACCATTAAAACACCATGACATTATATTTCCTGTCCACTTTGCCGACTTGGGAGTAGCTACTACCTGCGCCATCGTTCTATATTTAGGCATGACGCATGAATGTATTATGAAGTAATTTTGGGCGAGGTTTTTTTCCACGGACAGCTGAGTAAATTTGGATTAGTTGAACAGCGCCTGTACTGACCTAAAGCTTGCGTATGTCTAACTGCAGAGACATAATAAGGCGAAAGCCTTGAATGCCTCATCAAACGCAAAAATTGACCGTCGGCGACGTCGGCGTTAACACGAGTGATGCTAAATATCACCGCGCGATGACGTCATCTTATGGCATCATCATGACGCCGCATGTCGCCAAAATATGTGAAGTCCTCATGACGTCATCATGACAACCCCATGACGTCACATACGTGACGTGACGTGATGTCATCACGTCACATCGTCGATTGGTCAAATGTGGGCCTATCATGAAGACAGTGCAAAAACATGTGAGGTACAGGAAGCTTGCAATGCCTCCGGTACTGGAGGCAGTGAAATATTACACCATCTCCCGCTAAAGGGAACCATGGGTGGATGCGAAGCAGTGGGGACATGGTTACCTTCCGCGGGAGATTGTGTAATTTTTTTTTTCTTGCGTTCTCGAGCCTGTGCCTTCCTCTGGCGTAGAATCAGCACTGTCTTCCAGTCTCCATCCAGCTCCCGCTACGTGGAACTGCCGGCGTCCGAGGTATGCGACTCCCGCAAAGTCACAAGAACATGTGCGTCTGCCTCTCTGCAGTCCATGCCATTGGTGTCGTCGTGGGATTCTTCAGCGAGAGAAGGAAAGCACGAGCGCCCCGCGTCTAGAGCCACAGAAGCAGAGGCGGCCATCGGCCGCTCCTGCCACGTCAAGACGCCGGAGGCGTCGCTGCTGCCTACTCGTCGAAGGAGAGAAATGGCGCGCGAGAGGGGGAGTGGGAGTGGAGAGGATAGGAGGTGTATGGAGAGGACGTGCGTGGATAGGAATTCTGTGGAGAGGGTTTGCGCATGCGCAGTAAGGGTGGTCACGCCGCACACCACCACCACCACAACCGGATTGAACTCCGCCATAAGATGCTTCGCATCTAAAAACCTCTTTAGGAGCAGAAATATCTCGGAGTGGGGCGAGGAAAGATCAATACAACAACCGAGAAGAAAAATTAGATAGCTTTATTCTTTGCGTCGTCTTAGGTGAATGGATAAGAGACCCTGTGAGTTTTTAACACGAAAGTGTTTTATGCCGGGGTCCACCAAGACTTCAGTGACGTATTTCCGTCACGGAAATGACGTCGAAAAAATATACACGATCAGATGGCAAAGAAAAAAAGTTCCGTCAACGGGCATCGAACCCACGACCGCTCGGTCCGCAACAACAGATGCCGGGCGCGCTATCCACTGCGCCACGGTCACAGACTCTGGAGGCTTTACAAACGCGCCTTTTATATCTACCACTCTCCCGGTCGGCGGGGTGGTGGTGCCCTCTGAGAGCGGCAAAGAAGAATGATTCGTCATTAATGTGGCTTTCTCGATTAGTACCTGCAACGCGTTACACGTTCGTCCCATTCGGCGCGTTTTCAATAGAAGTGCAATTTTGTCAATGCCTTAACACACCGCGAGGTGGAGACCTTAACGCAAGCGTCGTAAAAGCGTCGGCCTCGCTCATAGCATCACGCTAATCAAACCAAAAATAGCTCTGCGACGCTCGCCTGGCTCACCTGCCTGCAACACCGCGTCCCCGGCCTACGCGCTGGCCCCGAGAAAAATTGCGGCCGGGCTACCGCTGCGGCACGATGCGCTTTGCGTTTCCTTCTACTGCGGCCGTGGTGTTCAATCACAATTTAACATGCCGCAGGATGGCGACCAAGTTCTGCGTCCAATATGCGACGCTCTTCTGGCTATCACAACTCGTTCTCTGATTACGCTTTCACCGTTAACTACTACAGCTACCACAAGGGTTTGTTTAATCATTGAACATGGACGTTAGTCGTCGGCATGGAGATGTACCACCAAGCATCAATATGGGTGCATCCATGTTAAACGGCGCTATAGCTGCCAGACATCAATATACATTGTGCAAACTCTCTTATATCAATGTACAGTAAACATTCAGTTACTTCTAGGGCACGTTTTACTTTCGTGTTATTCCGATTCCTATGGCGGAGGGATCAACCATGTTTTTTTTTAGGGGCGAAGCTCCTTAAGGCGGCACCCGTTCGTCCCTCGTAGTCGTCGTCGTCGTAGTAGTAGCAGTAGTAGTAGTCGTAGTCCGTAACAAGTCTTACGCTTTGACCTCCAAGGTGGTGCCGGTGGGAGATTTTTCCTGTGCGTTGTTGAACAATAAAAAATTCGCAGCGTGCGCGTTAACTAAAAGCCGAATTCTTCTGTCTCTCATTCCCCATTAGCAGCCATTGGCATGCTCCAGTAGGAAACGTTAGTAGAAGTAGAAGTGTAAGTGTTAGCTAAAAGCCGACTTCTTCTGTCCCTCATTCCCATTAGCAGCCATTGTTTACCTCCAAGGTAGTGCCTGGTGAGATTTCTCCTGTGCGTGATTAAACAATAAAAATTTTGTTCAAAACGCCGTTGATTGATGAAATAAAGCAACGAAAGACGCCAGATGTTTTGTAAAAGCAAAACGAAAGAACGCCAGATGTTTCTAAAGCAAAACGAAAAGACGCCAGCTGCTTAACGAAAGACGCCAGATTTTTCGAAAGCAATGGTTTTCTAAACAATGAAAATTCACAGCCTACATGTAAAATTAAAGTGAGCTGCAAGTCGACATAACTCATCTAACCTTTAGTATAAACGCGCCCGATCTCACGTCGGTGATGATGTACTGGGCAGAATTCACGGAAGATTCACGGTTTACCGATGAACCTCCGCAGCTTCGCCCACTCATCATCATTCACTCCGTGGATATGCTGTGATTTTTTCATTTTCACTCGTGACTTCTCGGTATTTGAGTTTGTTAGGAGCTTCTTGATGAACTCCTGCATAAAAAACAACTTACTCTTTAGGAATAAGAGGTAATGTTGACACTCACGGCCTTGTAACATCCTTTAGATTGATGCCCCAGGCTGGGATGCGGGACGAAATTAGCCGCAGTGTTGAGTTTATTTACGCCAACCCTGCAGTTTTCGACGTGAATATGAGGTAGTACTACGTCACGCACTGAGCGTTCCCAAACGAACTCCTCGTGAAGCCTTCGTCTTTCGCGCAGCGTGAACATTGTGGCTCAGCGTAGTTACAAATAAAGTGTATGAGGGTTGAGCGTCTGTTAAATTCGTTGACGCAAATAAGAAAGATTCTTTCGTTATTTGTAAATTTCCTCTTTTACAGGAGAGCTGTTACGGTCGATGTTTGCCGTGGGCCGTATATAGAAAATTGTCATCATCATGAACCACCACGTGCTTTCTTCATCCTTTTTCCTCACCGCCTTCTTGCTCTTCTGCTTCGCTCCCCGCAAACGTCGTCTATTTGTCCGGCGTGGGATGCAAAAACTATGATGGGCGAGAAAACGAGTACATAGAGAAAGAAAGACAGAGAAAGAAATATAGAGAAAGAGAGAAATTCTAGTGGAAGAAAAATTACACCATCTTCCACTAAAGGGAACCATGTGGGGATGCGAAGCAGCGCATGGGTCGACTTAAAGTTCCGTTCATCACGGGCACCTTGCCCGATGTAAACACGTCTTTGCAAGTGGAGTCTGCAGAATATCGTTCCCTGACGCCATCACGGTATTGCTGAGAGAGTGTAAGGGGGAGAGGCCATAGCATCTTACCCAGCTTCTTACACCGGCCCGAACGCGCTAGCCCGTGCCAGCACAAATGGTTCCCGAGAGTGTAAGAGGGAGAGGCCTTAGCGTCTTACCAAGCGCCTTACACAGGCCCGAAAGCGCTAGCGCGTGCCAGCACACGTGGTTCCCGAGCGGACGGTTGCCGATGGAAGGACGGACACAGGACCCGAGCAAAAGCTGCTTCGCATCTAAAATTTCTTGGTGAGGTGGGATTCGAACCTGCGTCCTCACGGTCCGAAGGCGCGCGTCGTACCCACTCAGCTATCGAGGCACGCTAGCAGAGCATAGTATAGTATAATATAGCAAGGGGGTGGGAAAGGTAAGTGAGGGTGAGGAGTCAGGGAGAACGTGTACAGAGAAAGAGAGAGAGAAAGACTTAAAAGGGTCCTGCAACACTTTTCCAAGTAGCCATGGAATGGCTTCATTAAAGAAGCTTAATTACTAACGAATAAACCACCGCAAACAATTTTAGGTAGGGAATTGAACCAGAATTATAACATCCGGTTCGCTACCCTACACTAAGGGGAGGTGAAAAGAAAGATGGAAAGAAGGGCCGAGAGAAGAGCAAGCGCGCGAAAAAAAGAAGTCGGTGTAGAGGTGCGAAGCGGGAGCACGACTGCCTATTCAATAAGACACTGCCGCGCAAAACGTTCAATAAGCTCTCAATAGATTTTCGGTGCGACGACAATCCTGATCGCCGTTCTACTACTGACTGTTCCTTCGAGGCGGGCCAACACAGAAGTCAGCGGCAGTCGGTGCGCTCTGAAACGAGGACAGGAACAATGAACGTGTTATGTAGTTGTTTCGCTGCCGCAGTGGTTGCAAGCAGCACTGAAAGGAAAGGATTGCCGAAAGCCGACGAGCGCGAATACTGCGCATCCGAAGTTTAAGGGATACAATGAGCGCTCTAATAAAGAACACAAAAGGAAGAAATAAATCACTTCACTAAAAATAATTCAGTAATGGTAGCTGAAAGACTTGCTCAACCTTTTGGCGAAAAGATACCCGACGAATGGCTGATTGGCGAGCTGGTGATTCATCTTACTTGGAAATACGGGCGTGCTTTTCTTTTATTTTCGCAGTCCTTCTTTACTTAGGCACTCATATTTCCAGCTAACGAGAAAAGATACCGTATATTACGTGTGAATAAGGACACATCACAGGAAGTGTTTCAAAGTATCTATAGCTTGCCGACAGAGAAACAAACGAAGTAGAAATAAATAATTTGTGGTTGTAGCTGCGGTGTATCGTTGCCAAATCCCGAGACAGAAAAACAAGCCTCGACAGAAAATACGGTCAACTTTTTTTTTTCTTGCATGTTTTGCTAGGAGTTACACTAAACTTTCGCAGCGCCTCAGAGTTTCTATCAAGTCCTCAGGGATTCGTGACAACGAAGCCGTCCGGAAAATCCTCAGGGACGCGGGAACTAAAATTTAGTTCTGTATACATTTTCGAGTCCTTGTGCTGTCACGACCAAAAAGAAAATATTTTGCGCGCTTGCAGGATTACCTAGGCGGGCACAGTACTGAAAATAAATATGGACAGAAGGTTGAATTTACAAAACTTCCTAGCGTTTTTTTTTTTTACTGCGTACTTTTCTCTAGCTATATGGGGGAATGTGTACGAATGGAACACATGAAAAGGTAAAAAAATTCTTTCAATCGTATTGGTTAGTTACCATTTCACAGTACAAAAAAGCTCCAATGTGCTGCCAGAAGAGCCTTGGTAAGCGAGAAAACGCGCACAAAAAAAAGAGAGAGCTGGCCAACTCGGCGTAACGTCACGTAGGTGACCAACTCGGCGTAACGTCACAGATGGTCACGGCGTCTGCTGGGGCCTGCACAGCAATTTATAGGTGAGAAAGAAATACGCTCTGTTTTAGGGCACCTGGACACGTAATATTGGAAGTTTCCAGTAATACAATTGAGCTAATGTGGTTGAAATACGAAAAGAAAAGAATTTAAAATGCTTAACGTCTCAATGACACCCCAATTCTGGCGCGAATATCCACAATGAGACTGTCATTTACTTGAAGAGTGAGTTACCATAGCGCGTGCGTCGAATATTGATTCTATTTTTGGCTCGGTTTATGCAGTACATGCAAGAATAACTACTTAATTCAAAATTCATGCGAGTGATTCGCAGCCCTCGGTAAGCTATCAATTTTAGTGAGAACAATAGGTGCATATCCTCACACTGAAGTGTGATAGACTGCGCAAGAGCCGCAGCTTTTAAATTGGCACCGGAGGTTCCCTGCTCTCCTCGACGACAGGTTGATGGAAGATGGTGCATACGAGGTCAATAGATTCCTTTATACCGACATACTTCCATCACGCTTCCGATCTGATACCCTTTGTCTGCGCCGTCCCTATATTATCCTACGCCGCGAGCCTTTGTCCAAAGAGCGCTACCCGACGCAAGCAGCTTTGCGCGTCGTGTGTCCAGCAACTTCGAGTGTGTGCTTAGCTGGCGATCGAATACACAGGGCACGTATGCTTATTATTGCGATAGCAATCATATGGACACTCTCAGTGGCTTTGGGGAAACTTTGCCTCCCCCCCCCCCCGCCTGCTGCCCCCCCCCCGCCCCCCCCCCTCCCATGCGCACGCCTACGAGTGCGAACGTCACGGCGGACCATAAGCTACCGCTTGGGCGTCAATGTGGCGGACGTGCCTGGTATTCCCCCGAGATGGCCATATGTACCGAATATCCACAGAAGTGTTGATCCACCTGGTAACGCTTGGTGGTAAGCAGAAAAAAAAAGAATGCTATCACGCCTCTACCAGGTGGCTGGTTCTCATAAGGAATGGTTTTTTTTTAGCCGATTAATCTGAATCATTTTGACACCTTGCGCATTAGTTGGTGAATCCTTATTGATGAAAGATTTTTTGTTGACAATTCGATTGTTGGAAATCTTTGGCTGGCGCATTAAAAAAAATATTTTTTTTTTAACTTCAGGGGTTTCACGTGCTAAAACCGCGATAAGACGCACGCCGCAGTGGAGGTCTGCGGAAATTTCGACCCCCTGGTGTCCTTTAACGTGCACGTAAATTGAAAGGGCCCCTAAATCCCCCAGAGGTCGAAGTGTAGTTACGGTGTTGCGGCTATGAACGAGATTTCAACAAACACTTAGCTGCGAGAATTTTTCAAAATTGTGCCGTATAGCGGAGTTATACGCATTTGACCCGAGAAAAAACGTTCTATCGAATGCTGCTAATTACAATAAAGCTCTACGCTGACGCATCACCTAGACAATTCGAAGGAGGCTATACCACAGTTACACTGGCAAACTTAGTGACATTTTTAGCCAGTGCGCTTAGGCGCTGGAAGTCACTTTGGCGGCACGCTACTACACATGAAATAGAAGTGTACTTTGAGAATGATGGTAATCACGATGGGTAATTAGGTAGCACAACAGATATTTGTTGTTTCAAGCAGTGTTTATTAAGCAAAAATGTGCCGTAACTATGGGCAGCCCTTCAAATAAAATTTAGGAGCAAACGCGGCGTAGCGGCCATTGCACGGCATAAGGTGGCCATGCCCCTGGTGGCCGTGGCTGTAAACTGTCGGCAGCGAGAATAGCAAAGTAGTTTTTGTAGTATACTAGGTATGTTTTCATCCATAACAATATTGCTAATAATAATCACCATCAGCAAGAACATCAACATCAGCAATCACCATCAGCAAGAACATCAACAAAGTGAACAGCTGCGTAGGTTCACGTGTTGCCTTACGGACGCGTAGTGGGTAGGCCCTTCGCTGATTTGCAAAAGGAATAATTATGGCGTAGTGGGCACGTAACAGCTCTACTTGCACTAGCATTCTAGGATAGTTTGAAACGGCCAATGTTACGCGTCGTCTTACGACACGGTTGAGGCATCGAACGAGAACCGAAGCGAGGCTAGCAATTCACAAGACAATGCGCAAGGGGCCCGATTACGCTATCGCGTGCTACTCTTGAAGGCAAGGCTAAAGCGTCCTGCCAGTTTTTTTGTATCTGTTTAGTGCTAAGTGCGCGTGGCTGTGCGTTTTCTAGCGCCAACGCCGACAGAACTGTCAACACGACGTTCGCGGTTGTGCCCGAGTTTCAGCGCGATGCGACCGGGCGCAGCTTTTTTAGGGGCGAAGCTCCTTAAAGCGGCACCCGTTCGTCCCTCGTAGTGCGTAACCAGTCGTAACGCTAGTACCAGATCTTGACCTCCAAGGTGGTGCCAGTGGGAGATTTCTCCTGTGCGTTGTTGAACAATAAAAAATTCGCAGCGTGCGCGTTAACTAAAAGCCGAATTCTTCTGTCTCTCATTCCCCATTAGCAGCCATTGGCATGTTCCAGTAGGAAACGTTAGTAGAAGTAGAAGTGTAAGTGTTAGCTAAAAGCCGATTTCTTCTGTCTCTCATTCCCTTTAGCAGCCATTGTTTACCCCCAAGGTAGTGCCTGGTGAGATTTCTCCTGTGCGTGATTAAACAATAAAAATTTTGTTCGAAACGCCGTTGATTGATGAAATAAACCAACGAAAGACGCCAGATGTTTTCTAAAAGCAAAACGAAAAGAGGCCAGATGTTTCTAAAGCAAAACGAAAAGACGCCAGCTGTTTAACGAAAGACGCCAGATGTTTTCTAAAGCAATGGTTTTCTAAACAATGAAAATTCACAGCGTACATGTAAAATTAAAGTGGGCTGCAAGTCGTCATAACTCTCATCGAACCTTTAGTACAAACGCGCCCGATCTCACGTCGGTGATGATGTACTGGGCAGAATTCACGGAAGATTCACGGTTTACCGATGAACCTCCGCAGCTTCGCCCACTCATCATCATTCACTCCGTGGATATGCTGTGATCTTTTTTCTATTTCTTTACTGGCCGTGCTGGGCCCTCGAATGCACTCGCCGGCAAGTGTGCTTTGCAGCGAGTGTCACTTTAAGCGTTCCCGTGTGGCAGCGCTCGAATGACTCTAGCGGCGAATAACGCTCTCAAAAGGTGCACTTAAAGGGACCCTGCAACGCTTTTTTCAAATAGCCATGGAATGGCTTCATTATAGAAGCCTATTTCCTCCCGAATCGGCCACCGCAAAAGTTTTTAGACTCCCTCCAGTACGAGCGGAGTTACAAATATTTGTCGCACGCTGTATTTGCTTTTCTCTCGTCCTGACGAAAGCGCTGGAAGCTAAGCAGGGAGGGGTGGCACGGGGGAAGAAGGTACGTCACTCACGCCTCGTGACCTTGAGCACTTTGTTTTACAGCAAAACCGGTTATGAAAACACAACAAGGGCCGTTTTTGGCGGCGTAGTTGTCCGGCGCCGCCGCCGCCAGTGTTCGTAACCGCTATCGCTCGAAATAAGAAAAAAAATCACAGCATATCCACGGAGTGAATGATGATGAGTGGGCGAAGCTGCGGAGGTTCATCGGTAAACCGTGAATCTTCCGTGAATTCTGCCCAGTACATCATCACCAACGTGAGATCGGGCGCGTTTATACTAAAGGTTCGATGAGTTATGACGACTTGCAGCTCACTTTAATTTTACATGTACGCTGTGAATTTTCATTGTTTAGAAAACCATTGCTTTAGAAAACACCTTGCGTCTTTCGTTAAGCAGCTGGCGTCTTTTTCGCTTTGCTTTAGAAACATCTGGCGTTCTTTCGTTTTGTTTTTACAAAACATCTGGCGTCTTTCGTTGGTTTATTTCATCAATCAACGGCGTTTTGAACAAAATTTTTATTGTTTAATCACGCACAGGAGAAATCTCACCAGGCACTACCTTGGAGGTAAACAATGGCTGCTAATGGGAATGAGAGACAGAAGAAGTCGGCTTTTAGGTAACACTTACACTTCTACAGAGACAGAAGAATTCGGCTTTTAGTTAACGCGCACGCTGCGAATTTTTTATTGTTCAACAACGCACAGGAGAAATCTCCCACCGGCACCACCTTGGACGTCAAAGGGTAAGACTTGTTACTCACTACTACGAGCACGACGAGGGACGAACGGGTGCCGCCTTAAGGAGCTTCGCCCCTAAAATTTCCAGGATGGAATGAGGTTCGATCATGGGCCCTCTGCGTGGGAGCCAAGTATTCTACCTCAGTGCCATGCAGGTGCTTGTAACTGCTTTGCAGAAAGACCGTATACAGGCTTCTTGTCGGGAAGGAACCACTTTAACATATGTAATGTAGCGTGGTAGAAGAGTAAAATAACAACCGAGCGTCACACAACGCGAATTCTGTAACCAGGAGTCCCACAATGCGATTTGCGCAACGAGTGGGTTGTTGAATCCTTCCAACCTATTACAAAGGGCCCTGCCACAATTCTTCATCGTCATCAGCTACAGCATCAATAGAGTGCACATAATGCCTTACAGGTGTTTAGCAGGTACCACGGTTCTCCGCAGAATGACGAAAAATTGCAGTGGCTGCTTCTCTACTTCACGAAAATTGTGATGATTTATAGCGTAGTGGGTTCCTCGCGAGTGCACTTCTATTGGTTACAAAGGAAGCCCATAAGACTCCCATGATCCATTTCCTCAGGGTCTCAGTAAAGTTAATTCCCTCGCTCTATCTCTTTCTCACGTTAGCGTATTTACAGAGCGCACTGGTAGAGTGAAATAAATACCGGGCGTCAAACTATGCGAATTATGAAACTAGTGGGTCCTTTAAAGCTTCCAACCCATTACAACAGGCTGAGTGATAATTCTTCATCGTCATCAGCCGTCGCATCAAGAAACTGCACATAATGCCTTACAGATGGTACCTCGCTGATCCGCAGAATGATGAGTAATGTCTTAGTGGGTGCTTCCCAACTTAACAAAAATGATTTGTGGTGTAGTGGGTACGTTGCTATTGTACTTGTATTAGTACCCACAAGAGAGTTTATACTGGGCTCTAATAATGCCGCTCTGCAAGCTTTCGCTGTGACTGTGCTGCGCTTTCCGCGCAGGCCTGGCGTTTTTTGTTTTTTTCTTCGAAAGCGCGGCGTACTTTCAGTGCGATTGCGCGCGCGCGCAGGCAAGTGACGGCCTCCCGCGGCGGCCGCAGTAACTACCGAGCGCGCCATGTTCAAATCAGCCAATAGCGTGGCCAGTGGCAGTGACGCCTTAAGCATCATTTTTGGCGAGAGAAGAGGAAGCGCTTTTTAGCTGATTTTGAGAATTTATTGTAAATCTCAGGCCGCGTGCTGCGTTTAATGTTTGACTCCACTTGTTCTCGGGTGCCTCTACCACCGATCGGCTGCGTTTTCCGACCACGCTGAAAAAGTGTTGCAGGGTCCTTTTAAGTTGACTCCTGGGACAGGATCATGAAGTAAGCCTCCTTAGAGAACCCTCAAAGCGTGGCTTTTTCATTCATTCATTCATTCATTCATTCATTCATTCATTCATTCATTCATTCATTCATTCATTCACATGGCTATCAGTGTTTCCTTTGATAGATCTTGCCCTTTGTTTGAGAACGAATTCTCAGCAGACATTTAAAAGGCGCCATTTCAAGCATTTTGTTTATCTTTTAATCGCTTGGTTAAAGGATAAACTGGAAACGTAACTCGTTTTCTTGCAGTACATCTTATTGCGCAGGTGACGAGTGAACATATCTTGGATAGGCAGCCGAACTCTGAAATATAACCAGATATAGCACGGAGACTTTTCAGAATGTCTTAAGCTAGTTGTATCCGTTCACAATTGGCTCCATCGACAGTGTTGGTCCGCTCTATGTTCTCCATACGCAATGCATTTAGTAGTCTAAAGCGTTCTATGTTATGTTTGAAGAGCACACTTTGCTGCCCCTCTTAATAGGTCATGAGTTAATTTGAAGCCGCATGTGTGGGAACTATAGCACTCTTAGAAAAAGTCACGCCATATCCACGAAGTGAATGATGATTGAGGAGCTGGCTCGGAGATAATCGGGTAAACCGTGAATGCTCCGTACAATTCCTCTACTGTCATATAAAGACGTCACACGTTGTTAGAGTAGCGGTTGTGGTCAGGTTGTTTTCGAACCACAAGCGGTCGCAGACCTTGCAGCTGTGGCCAAACATGTGGTAGAGGAAATCGAGGAAATGTGGTTTTGCCTGCGTTAGTTTCATCATCAAGGCGCTCGAAGAACAAGAGGAAGAATACTTCTCTTTCGCGCGAGCGTGCGCATGCTACTGTTAACTATGCTATATGCGGTTTTGTCTGCGTTAACGTCATCATCAAGGCGCTCGAAGATGAAGAGCAATAAGACTTCTCTTTGGCGCGAGCTGCGCCGGTAGCGTTCGCGTCTGGAACTAAGGTTACGCTTACGACGCGGCACTCTGACCCAGCTTAAGAACCTGGCGAGCCAGCTCTTAAAAGTCGAGTATTTGGGGGAGGATTTCTGCCACACTGCTTTAAGCAGAGCCGCTCAATTGAAAGAAATGTGTTCTTTTTTATATTTTTTGTCGAGCGATCGTGTTATAACCATAATCTACCTCGCGTACTTATCACCGCGACCCCGGCACTTCTCTGTCACGAACGGCGTGCGCTCTATCAGCGTGACATAGCACTAGTGATAAGAAAGTAGCGAGAGCTTGGTTGTCAGGGAAATGCACGTGAGCGAGCCAGGTGAACATTATAGCTGTGTGGTAGAAATACAGACCGAATACTTTACTTTTCCATAGCGTAGTTGTCTAGTAGAAGCACTCCCCAAATACTCAATTTTTTTTTCTTTGAGTGTATAGGTACGACCACACGTTTTGCTTCATGCCAGCATGCTAGAGTACAGAGGTAGTTGCAGCTGCCAACTGATCTAAGTGTATGCGTGTAATTGCGTTTTTCACTGGGAGATGCAGAACAGCTGCTAATACGCTGAAGGGACCCCTCGGATTGCACCAAACCGAACCTCCCAATGAAACACGGGAACGGTTTATATTTCATATGTTAGGCCACAGCCCCGCTTGAGCCCCGCTTGAGCTCATTCCGTATGCACACCGGTGGCGTAGCCAAGGGTAACACAATGTCCGTGCCCCCCCCCCCCCCTTGAAATTGTTTTTACCACGGCATACTCGGCACAAAATGACACTCGACCATATATATCTGCCTGCCCGGCCCCCACTTCCGGTCAAGGAGGTGTCCCCCACCCCCGAAAAAAAAAATCACATATCCACGGAGTGAATGATGATGAGTGGGCGAAGCTGCGGAGGTTCATCGGTAAACCGTGATTCTTCCGTGAATTCTGCCCAGTACATCATCACCGACGTCAGATCGGGCGCGTTTATACTAAAGATCCGATGAGAGTTATGACGACTTGCAGCTCACTTTAATTTTACATGTACGCTGTGAATTTTCATTGTTTAATCACGCACAGGAGAAATCGCACACACGCACTACCTTGGAGGTCAAAATCCAGTGCCTATATATACGGGGTTGTCAGTGAACGGTTGTGCAGCGCGAGCGGTCGGTTTTTTTTTATCAAGACGCTGCCGCGACGCTGCCTCGCGGCGCCGACGCAGGCGGCGTCGCGAGGCAAGATAGGGGGGGGGGGGGAGAGGAGAAAGAGGGGGAAGCGTAGGAGAGGAGAGGGCGATATATATCACGTACTGTCGCAGCGTATTGTCTTTAGGGAGCCTTCATGTGTGCACGCCCCCTCCGTTTTTAAGACTGGTTACACACTACTACGACGGGGACGAACGGGTGCCGCTTCGCCCCTAAAATTCTACCTACACCCCTGATGCACACATTACGTAAACCGGTTCCAGAATGGCAACATTGGTCGCTGCAAAGCGCGACTATAGTCGATCGCAAAATAACGGAAGTCACGCTTACCGCTCGTTCTGTTTCCGTCCCAACCGTCGATTTGGCGACGGAGCAAAGTGAGCACAAGCCGGCGCGGAGCGAGTTGCTCTGAAAAGACCAGCCGGACGCGCGAACTGACGTGAAAGAGGCGATTAATTTTTCAGTGGTCATGATGCACTTCATGCACAGTTTGTAAGTGTTACATTTGTATAAGTGGTTATTCTGCGTGCTCTCATTGCCTGTATACTTGAATCATGTGTTGTTTTTAATATTTGTATCCAGTTTGTTGTCCTTTGTCGGTGTTGCAACCGCTTGCGAAATTATGTAGGCATATAACACAATTGGTCCCGCTACTAGCCAGTTAGGCTATAGGACCAAACAAGTGTTTGCGAAGTTTTTTGTTACGTGGATTTGAAAGTTAAAAAATCCCGCTCTAGATCAACCAGTGAAAAAAAAAGGCACGCTGCTTGCAGCAGTGGCACAGGCTGGAACCAACAGCGAAGCTAGTATACGAGCTTGCTTCTTCTAAGTTTTTTTTAGTAAAGCCGAGTTTTGCTAGCGATTTTGCTAGAGTCACGTGATTTTCGTCCACACTACTTTCTTGACATCTATCTCACAATGACTACAATACGCTTAAAACCGTACAGTGTACGCCCCTATACCTTTCTTCGTTTCATCATCTCCGGTTTTTTTTTTCTTCGTTTTTTTTTTGCTGAATCGCGTAGAACAGCAAAAAAACAAGGCTATATCAACGTTGACAGTGCCCGAAAGAACAAGAACAAATGAAAAACGAATTGTCGCACCGGTCACACTTGGTATCTTATGCGTGTTTTCTTATGCGCGTTCTGTTTTTTACGTTGAGGCAACGCCAACTTGAAGTTTTGGCTATCTGCAGTTGTACACTCTAATCACGGTAGCGTTTACGACGACACAAAACGGCAAGTAACTTATAATTTATAAGTTACGTGGCTGTTACAGCAATCTTATCTTTGCGCTTTCTTCATTTCCCTCCCACATAGAGGTTATATTGACAGTAGCATGTCATTTTATAGGCGAACGCACCGCGATACGCATTGTAACTTTTAGATTGTAACTTGGCGCGGTGATTCATCCGTCAGGGGACCTACACTATGGAGTGGAAGTTTATTGATCATTGTGTCACTTCGCAATCTGCATTTAGAGTTTTCGACATACGCGATCACAGACAAAGGCAGTTTGCTATACAGTATAAGGTCCTGGTCACACACTGGCGTCGGGAACTGCCATAATTTAGACAAAGGCTTGCACAAAGCCTTGCTTAAGGCTGACTCAGAACGTGTCTTGATAGCATAAAAGCAAATCATAGAAGCAGCGATTTTGCATTGCGGGATATTGTGGCAAGCGATGGTGGGGTGAGAACTAAAACTGCAGTCTAATAAAGTGATCCCGCTCCCAAAAAACGTTTTTAAGAAGTTGCACAAAATGCGCACAGACAAGGGCAGAAGCACAAAAACGAAATAGCTTTTTGTGCTGGTTATATGTTTGTGCTAAAAAACAACTTCTTAAGTTGCTCTTATATTTATTTAGCTTTTAAGCCGCGGGCCTAATTCATTTGACCCGGTGAACCTTCGCTAATGGCGAAGCTTCACTGGGGCACATGTATAAGAGGATTCATCAGGTGGTAAATGGCGACACGATAAAGCACGACAACGGACAAAATGAAAGTAACGATGCCATCGGAAAACCATTCCGTAGGGCGAGAAAAATATTTTCCAAGAGTGGAAATTCATTAGGATTTTCTTGTCTTGTTGTCCAGTTTATTTCCAGCGTTAAAATGAAGTGGCCGTAAAATACAGCAAACGTCAAGCCAAAACATAGCACCAAACACGCCTAACCTTTATCAGTTCGCCAACACAGGAGAAAAAGATGCCGCTAATTTCACAAAATAGCGTGCGACAGCCGCTCCAGTGATGACGCATAGAGAGATGTGTGAGCTCGCGGTGAGTCACAAATGTGGCGTCCTCCAGGCGCCGCTTCAACGTCATCGAACCAAGGACAGCGTCATCTCTCCTAGGCGTTGGACAGCTCGAGGTGAATGCCGGGAAGAGCATTCGAATGCGAAGCGATTGGTGCGGTTGTTGAAGTCGCGCTTGTGCTGCTCTTTGTTTCATCGATTTAACCACGTTTTACGCTCCGCGCTTTGGTGACGTGCGTGGTCGAATCGTGTTTTGTGCGTGAGTGGCGTGTAACTGGTGATAGAGTAAGCAAGGACACTTGTAAACGTGCGCGATCCGGCGCAAATCAGCCACGAGGCAATGCAACAGGGACGTTCAGTGCGCTGCGCGGCCGTTACAACGAGCTGCATTGCTGGTTTTTCGCTTGTCTGAGATTGGCAATTGTAGAGCGTGCTGCATCCGTCGTTACGTTGGCCGAAGACATTAGCCAATGTGATCTACAGGTAAGCAATATTCTCCCTTCAATACGTTATTTGCTTGTGCATATGTGGTTATGTCGCGCGTTTACGTGAATTCATGCTCAACGCTAGTGTAAGCGATGGGCCGTGTCAGAAAAATAAACCATGTCATGCTTTTATGCAATGTATTGTTATCGGCAGTATTTGCTCTGCGTGAGACTTTACAAAATTGGTGTTTGAGCGTATATTATCAAACATCCGACTAAGATCATTTATCATACCCGTTTCTGTGAGAAGCGACGAAGGAAAGAAGTTTACCCTTTCTTGCTGTCGCCGTCTTGGTACCATGAAAATGCTCGATGAAGGCTGCAGTCACGGTGTGAAAAAAAAATTGGCCGCGTATCTGCGTGCTTCGCTGCAAATGTCGTCTAAAGACGATAGAAGAGGCGCTGCGTGAGATATGGACGTCATCTGGCAATACGTCGGGAAACATGAGTACTGTGTTGCGTGCTGGTAGTCCCGGCGCAGCAGCACGCGAAGACCGGCGGTGACCAACGCGACCGGCGGGAACGCCAGCCAGCCCGAACACGCGGTTTGGCGCGAAGCGCTGAAGCAGAAGAAACTTCCGCACTCAACGAGTACTCTCCACACACTCTTTTATTTACACGTCACCTGGCTAAAACAGGAATGCCAGAGCGGTGCCCCATGGCATTCGTACAGTGCAATACAGAACCGAAACCAAAACACAACAATGAGCTCGTGCAGAGGGCACGGAGGAAGTCAAGTTTAACGCGCAGTCGCATTTTCAGCGCAGCTTAAGAAACTAGGTTCTTTAGAATTACGTATGTATGCATTTTCTATTAAAGGAACACACCACCTAATACTTACCTAATGATGTTGCGCCTCAGATATGCGTAATGTTTGATTTTTGGTAGACAATGTACACAAGTATGAACCTAGTCAGCCGTTCAAGATGGCTGGCCCTTGGGCAAGTGGTTCAACTTTGGCCGAGTGTTTGAATCGAGGGACGTGCCGACAAACAGAAAGACAGAAAGACAGACCAAAACCTCCGTTTAGGTATCCCAAGAAAGACTATCGTCTTTAATACTGTAGGTGGCGTCAACAAAGTGCCCCAGATAAGCGTTGCCCACTCTATCTCTGAGTGCGCAGTAACTCGCTCCTGTCCATGGCAGTCTGGGCTGTTTGTCACGCATTGGTCGCAGGTAGATGATATCTCGTTGCGTCTGTACGCAAAGTGTCGGCTAATTCAAGTTCTCACCATACTTGTATCTCAGCTGCGGTAGTGCAGGGGAGGGGGTTTAAGGCGGTAATGCGGGCTAGTTGGTTGTGATCACTAGAGACCGCATTATAGGCAAATGCCTATTTTGTTCCTTGCGCTCCTATCGCGCCATTTTCATATGTGAGCATGAATTAGAGGTTAAGAAAGGCTTAGAGTGCCTGTAAATGCCTATTTTCGGCGTTTGTGCCTAAATGCTTCCAAATGCCTATAAATGCCAATTTTTAAAATTGGAGTTTATATGAACACTATTTAAGCCTCAACTTTCGCTCCCGGGTGCAGTTTGAGACTGCTACTCATGTTACCGCGTAACATTGACTATTCGGAACTATAGGGGTCTAGCCTAGTCTTCTATTAAATCAACTCCCGGAAACAACCGCTAGCAGCAGTGAAGTGGGACACGCCGGCGAGCTTTCGCCGCCGCACTGACATGGCGCGAGCAATTGGCGAATGCGAGACCGCGGTCAGT
The DNA here is from genome assembly GCF_013339695.2 of Rhipicephalus sanguineus. Lineage (NCBI taxonomy): Eukaryota > Metazoa > Arthropoda > Arachnida > Ixodida > Ixodidae > Rhipicephalus > Rhipicephalus sanguineus. The sequence continues at coordinate 65,302,119 of NC_051186.1, forward strand.
GGAAAGGATAGTGAAGAGCAAAAAAGGAAAGTGTGATGTGCACGCGGCTTTTGTTTTGTTTGTAAACTAGTTTGTAAGGTGTTCACTGCAGTAGCGTAGCCAGACATTTTTTCGGTGGGGGGTGGGGGGAGGCTTCAGCCATACTTATGTATGTTAGTGGGTTTGTATATGTGAGTGTACATATACACATGCAAAACTGAAAAGTTTGGGGGGGGGGGTGTGGTGAACAATCCGAACCCCCTGCCTCACTGCCAAGGGCGAAATTAGCTCTACGCGATTCGACCAGGCCAATAGGAGGAATCCCTCCCTTCTGGTATTTTAGCGATCTGGCTATCTGCTCCTGCTCTGCCCTTCTCAGTCATGCCGAAAAGACACTTAGAAGTGTGTTGATTCGACAGTGGACACTTGACTCGCCGTGCAGAACACGGGAGAGAGCGTGTTCTGCCAACCGTGCGAGACAAAGAACAATTGCAGGGTTATGTTCAACTGTTGGCGCCTTTGTGTCATCTTAAGCAATAACATTTTTGTTTTCCTGTCGTAGATAGAGGGTGCGCACGTGTACGTTTGAAGGTATTTGCATTTATGGGAAAATTTATTGTGCCTATATTTACGATTTTGGAAGCCTGAAACGTTGTTTTGCTAGCCTATTTCTGGCGCCTAAAACGAGATTTTTTGATGCCTAAAAATCCGGCTTCTAGTGATCACTGCCATTTATTTCGGTTGCACAAGAAAATTAGACACATTACAAAAATTACACCATCTCCCGCTAAAGGGGACCATGAGGCGATGCGAAGCCGGAGCACTTGCACGATCGCGTTCCGTTGGTGATCGTTGGGCATGCTACCGACCTCGCGTCGTGGAACGCGAAGAGGGACGCTACGCAGCGTCGTATCTTCCATCTAGCCTGGCCGTTAATTCTCACAGGGCGAGCGGGGAACGCGGTCGACAGGCGGGCGAGAGGGGGGCAGCGTATGAGAGGAGAGAGAAGGGGAGGGGACGCGCATGCGCTCGAGCTCACCGTGGCGTTGCGCAGGAGAGAATGTCGGCATGTCTAGCCCGCGTTTCAGAGGAATAGTGGAAAGGGGGAGGGGAGAGGGTATGGGAGATGGAGAGTGGGAGGGGAGAGGGAAAGTGGAGAGGGGAAGGGGAGTGTGGTATGAGAGAGGGGGAGGGGAGAGGAGGTGTGTGGAGAGGGTATGCGCTTGCGCAGTAAGGGTGGTCACGCCGCACACCACCACCACCACCGGATTGAGCTCCGCCTTAAGATACTTCGCATCTAAAAAGAGCCCCTCGTAGTGTGATGTACCACGTGCGCGCCTGTCCAACGGGTTTTTGTATGTTTCCTTGCAGTAAAGTCAGCTGATGTCTAGTGCCCGTACACCATATTGCACACCGTAATGGAGGTCTGCGGAAATTTCAACCACCCAGGGTTCTTTAACACGCACCTAAATATAAAGGGTCCCTGAACCACCCAGCGGTCGAAATTTAGATGTCGTGTCGCAGCTGTTCACGAGGTTTCGACAAACACGCAGCCGCGACAATTTTTCAAAACTCCGTCCGGTTCGCCTGCACGCCTCTCCTCTTGGCTGAGTACTCCTCGTTGCCTTGCGAGAAGGAAGAGCGGCGACCGGTGCGTAGTTGAAAGCAGACAAACATGACCAGACGCAAAGGGTGACGTCACAGCCAACGCTGGGTGTGTCGAAAGGCCCGAATATGACAAGCGATTGTTTCTTCGAATTTGTGGTGGTCCAGCGGCTCGCAGTGCTCCCACGTTTGTCGTTGGTGGTCGTTACGGCGTTATTCACGGGATGCGCGCATTTACGTGAAAAGTTTAAAAATTATCGGAGTTTGTTTAAGGGCCCCTTAGGCACGCGGGCCTCTAGAATTTTAGCCTCCATCGAAAATGTAAGCGCCGTGGACGGGAATGAACAGAAGCCGTTCGGGTCAGCACACGAGCACCGTAACCACTGTTCAACAGTGATGGCTAATATTGCAAGAAGGCTGAAACAGATTATACTCATATGCAGTTTGTACAGTTCCACATTCAAGTCAAACAAGTGGAGTTCGGGCTCTGTATATTTGTATAGGAGATGGCACAACGATCAAGAAATTCACCGATGATTACGATATTGTCTAATGCGAATTGCGATCGCAGCTTCGTGTTGGGGCAACACCAACTGTGTTTGAAGTGTGTGCTATCCGCAGTTGTAGCAACGTAACATCCGTTACATATTAGAGAGTTTGAGAATTGGCGACCCAATACCCTGGGTCCCCAAGCTGCGTAGGGTAGGCTGGTCTTGCGTTCGGAAGATCAGCAGAGTTTGAGAATTGGGTCAAACGCAAGCTGCGTTGGGTCAAACGCACCGGGTGCGACACGTGGCGAAAAGAAAATCATGCGAGACGCGGGCCATACTTCGTCGTGGCCTGCGCTGCGTCTGCATTGTCTCGCTGGCGACCCATCTTGTGTTTTTAAACGTGCACTAACATCGCACAGTGTACGGGCCTCTAGCATTTTGTCTACATCGAAATGCGACCGCCGCGGCCGGGATCGAACCCGCGACCGTCGGGTCAGCAGCCGAGCACCGTAACCACTGCTCCACCACGGCGGACCGCTTTGTTAAATAATACATGCAATTGGTGCCAATGGCGATAAACAACATATTATGTAAAGCCAAACAAACGAATTCAGGGGATAATGTAGAGTTGAAGCGCTGAAAAAATGGTCGGACAAGGGGTGTTGCTGGGGTGTAATGGAAATGTGAAGTGCCGCTACGAAATTACACTTATTGAGCGTATATGGTGTGTTTCAGAGCCCGAGTTAAAACAGAGCAACATCTAACAAATTTGTTTTGTTTTGTGCCTACATTTCTTTATAGCGATGATCGTGTTACGTGACAAAGGGATGACCAGACGGACAGACAGCTTATTTTGTCCAGTCGGCATAGGAATGCTCACTCATTTGAAAGCCCTCTCCTGAACATATTGTAGACACATGGAGTATTGTGCAAACAAGGAAAATGTATACTCCGCGAATATTCACTGCCGAACTCGCGTTTAGGTGGTTTCGCGTCGCGACTGCTGTAGGATCGTTTCGGGCTTTGACTAACGCTAGATAGACGATGAATGGGGATGTGAATGATATATTGACCAACATGTGCACGCTCCGCTCGGACATTAGGGTCACAGTAGTAGGCTCCAATTCTTGAGCAGGCATTCGCCAATACATGATGATGAAGGACTCCAGTGCCTCCAGATCACGCGTATATGCCTCCACTGTTCACAGGACTGAGTACCCATTGTTGCAAAATGCGAGGATATCAGAGCCATACGAAGGCATTATATACGTAGTGCAAAACAAATGTACAAGGGTCACACTGTCATGAAGGCCTCGTTGGAATTTCCTGCTAGTGCAATGATGACCCTATCGAGGGCAAGATGTCCGACGCGGAAGGTTGCGCACATCAGGAAGGTTTAAACATTGCGCAAATTTGGTGTCGAAGTCGTGGTGGTCGCGTGATGCGGCTTCTGGGCCCAATCCAGGCGCTCTCAACGGCCGGGAAGAAGGTGAAAGACGCCTTGCCGACACCGCCCGTAAAGAACGTTCAGGGGAAAGCTGCAGGCTACAATAAAGCTCTGCGCTTTAGCATCACCTAGACAACTGTAAGGTTTTAAATAAACTTCCTTGGAGAACTCCCAAAATTGATCACACGTGGATTTTTCATTCATTCATTCATTCATTCATTCATTCATTCATTCATTCATTCATTCATTCATATGGCTATCAGTGCTTCCTTTGGTAGATCATATCCCTTGTTTTGGGGTGAATTCGTATCAGACTTTTAAAAGGCGCCATTCCGAGTACTTTCTTTACCTATATTGTCGCTTGCCTAAAGGATGTGCTGCAACCTTAACTTATTTTTCGCAGAACGACTTATTGCGCAGGTTACGACTGAACATATCTTGCATAGGCAGCCGAACTCTGAAATTTAACTATATCTAGCACGGAGGCTTTTCAGAATGTCTTATTAATCTTGTTGTGTCCGTTAACAATTATTTAAATTGACAGTACTTGATTTTGAGGGGCCTTAACCGAGCTCTTTCGTGAGACCAATACGTTTTTTAGATGTGAAGCATCTTATAGCGGAGTTCAATCTGGTGGTGGTGGTGTGCGGCGTGACCACCCTTACTGCGCATGCGCAAACCTTCTCCACTTCCCCTCTCCACTCCCTCTCTCCCCTTTCCCTCTCCACATCACCTCTCCCCTTTCCTTTCCCATCCCCGCTCCACTCCTCCTCTCCCCTCCCATCTCTACGTAAGACGTGCTCACCCCGATGTTCTGCGCTTTGCGTTCTCAGACATTCGAGTCCGCTGGGAACACAGGCCCCCACAGCACTTCCCGTTGCGCTGCCACCTGCACGTGATCGATCAGTTTTCGTAGCTCATTTTGAAAACATGGCTCGTAAGACTATGTCAACGCATCATGCTGCTGCCGAGACATTCGCAATGCTTAGTGGGCGGCCTCAGATTCCACCAGAGGTAGCTGCATAAGTTTGTGCATGTCCGTCAGCTGATGAGGTGAAAGGGGTATTGTCTTCCATGAAGCGTGGTTCGGCCCCTGGGCCGGGCGGGTTGCCCAATGAGTTTTAATTAACCTTTTGGATGACATTGGTGCCACGTTCACTTCTTTTATTTGCCGCTGCTTCGAGAACTTTGATTTCCCGGATATCTTTGACGACAGTCGAATTGCGGTAATACCTAATTATGACCCACCGCCAGTTCGCCCAGAGGAATGGAGACCAATTATGCTTTTCAACGTCGATCGCAAACTTTTCCAGCAGTCATTACTCGGCGTTTGAGAAGCCTGATGCCTTCCTTAATGGGACATCATCAGGCGTGCTCGATTCTTGGAAGAGAAATTCATTGTCTCTCCTTCTTTGCGCGTAATATATTTGCGTAGACGTTGTATAGATATCACGTGGACTCTTGGTTTCCCGGATGTGTTTCACGATCTACATATCTAGCGTAATGGTAGCATTTGGCTGCTTGCAAACTTCGCTGAGCTTCTCAGAAATATATACAGAAATATACAGGGTAAGTTGTTTCTTGATGCCTATGACAGTGCTTCATTTCCTGTTACCCGCAGTGTTCGCCAAGGTTGTCCTCTGTCCCCAGTACTTTTTGTAGTCAGCCTCGAACATTCCTTTGTGGCACTTGTATTGGTTGCGCATGATCCATTGCCTCGGGGTCTCACTAAAATTACAATGATTTAGAGCGTAGTGGGTTCCTCGCAAGTGCACTTGTATTGGTTGCCAAGGAAGCCCATAAGCGCATGATCCATTTTCTCGGGGTCTCAGTAAAATTACAATGATTTATAGCGTAGTGGGTTCCTCGCAAGTGCACTTGTATTGGTTGCCAAGGAAGCCCATAAGCGCATGATCCATTTCCTCAGGGTCTCAGTAAAGTTACAATGATTTATAGCGTAGTGGGTTCCTCGCAAGTGCACTTGTATTGGTTGCCAAGGAAGCCCATAAGCGCATGATCCATTTCCTCGGGGTCTCAGTAAAATTACAATGATTTATAGCGTAGTGGGTTCCTCGCAAGTTCACTTGTATTGGTTGCCAATCTAGAAACGCCGCTCTTCCAGCTTTCGCTGTGACTGTGCTGCGATTACAGCGCAGGCCTGAAGCCGTTATTTGTAGTCAGCCTCGAACATTCCTGCGCTCACTACATAACGATCCATACATTCGAGGCCTTCCACTACCTGGTAGTGCTTCCGCCCTGCAGGAAGAAAGTTACGACAGCACAGCCGTACAAGTGTACATCGTTTAAAAACTGCCCCAAATCAAATATTTTTTGTACTGATATGGTGTAAACGATACCACGAGGATACATACGTAGGAAACGTTTTCACAGAGTTCGCTCGCCAAGACTGGCCGCGCGATGCACTCATTATGCAGTATGGTGGAAGAGGGGAAGGGCGGGAAATGCTGGACTCCGACGTCTGCGCCGTTAGCTGAGCTCGAGAAAGCAGTCGACATTGAAGTGTCGCTCTCAATTGCCCACTGTCTACTCGATGAAGCATCACAGTCGCGGCTCTTGCTCAGCATTCTAATACAATTTTAGAATGTTCGCGTCGCTCCTGTCACTGTCTGTAAATTGATTAATTGAAAAGGTTTAATTGATTAAGTCGACAGAAAGAAAGGCGGACATCGATAACTATTAATCACTTTGCGGAACACCATTCATCGCTTAATCGATTGATCATTCATCGATATTACCATCTCTACCTCGCATGACATCTATTCCCGCAATTCGTTGGATCAACCTGAACTTTCTCTTCTAAAGCCATGCTTTCTTTAAAAAATTGCTGCGTTATACTATGTTATAAACTGATCAATAGCGTTAAACGGGTCATGATTATGGGTGCTCATTTTTGTGCCCACTCCTTACTTCATTTTTTTAGCTATATATAGAAATGTTTACTCGATAAACGTTCTGTTTTCGCAAAAACACACAGATTTCGCACAAATCAGTTCAATCTTTTTCCCAGAATAGCGTTTTCGACTTACGTATTCTTTTAGAAGGAAAACCAGAGTTCGGCGAGTGCTGGTTCTTAACCTTAAGTACTTTTTCTGTTTCTTTCAAGGAAACGGGAGCGCTTAACTTAACAACAACGGAGAGGAAAAAACTATAGCGAAGGTCGTAATGCGTTTCTCGAATAAAATTTATTGCAGGAGGAAGGCGCTGAAACCACGAAAAAGGGGTGCTTGAGGCATGGCGTGAATAATGCTCGTTTCCGAGCCCTAAAATTGCCGAAAATTTAAGCTCGAAAAGATGGAAACGATTTGTGGCTGGTCTTGCAACCACAGAATTTTAATTTTTTCTTTGGACTTGTAACCCTTCGTTTTCTTACCCCTCCCCACCACCCTTCCCTGTCTTTTCGGGTGCTATCAACTTCGTCTAATGTGCTCTTTTTCTCGCAGCGACTTCATCAGTTCATCTTGATGGCCCTTTGAAGGAGTCAATGACGAAGATTACTGCTTTTTCTAAGGTCAGTAACAATTTCCCTGTTATTGCAATATCTTTTAGCCTTTTGTTGCAAGATGTGTACAGTTGATTGATAAGCGAGAAAATGTATGTTAAAGGTATACCTAAAAATTGTTATCATGGTGTGCAGCTGAATTAGGCATCGATGTTTTGAGCATAAGGCGGTAGTAGTCATCAGCATCCAGCATTTTTTTTAGATAAGCGTATTGTGGTTCGCATTAACGGCGGGAGTGCATACCATTACAAGTATATGCCGATCTACATAATAATATTGTATTCGATGTAACTGTACCAACACTTTGACGGCTTTTTTTTACCTAAGATAGCACGAGTTTTGCTTTGCCAGTTAACCTGCTTGGAATGTCTAGCAGTTTCGTTCTTGAACCAGCGCCCTGTAGCTGTGAGTCGCGCTGGCTGACATAACCAGGAATACACAAGTGGTACTTAAGTACAAATACCGTAAAGGATTGCAGAGGGGTGCGGGTGCGTTACATTAATGATAGACACTAGGAGGGTAATACGGAGGATGGCAGCATTATTTATTTTTATTATTTACTTAGATTACCGGCAGCACCCGAAGGCATTATTGCAGGGGGGGGGGGGGGAGTAGGGAGCTACGCAGGGTTACATATGCGCAAACAAATAGAAAACTGAGCTAACAAAATTGAGACAACGACAGAACTAAAAAAAAAAAAAGAAACAAGAGTTCACGCCGTTATACATCCAACAGTAATGCTAGGTGCGGCTAAGAATGACTTCCAAAGGGCTGCGCCGAAGGCACTCACTAAGACTGGGCGAGTTCAGAACTCTTAGGCTAATTGCACTTCAAGGTTCCTGGTACGTGCTCAACTTTCTTTCACGCAGGTAGGCATTTTCCAGCGCGTGAAATCCTCAACTTTGGGCCCAGTCAGGCCGACGAAGCTTCTAACTTGGTTGTAGTCTTTTTGAGTTTAACTTCAACAAAGTTTAGTATTCTGGAGTTAGGCTCTGCCGAGTAAACACTCCAGTGATGGCGGAATTGATACAGCCAGGGGAGTGCAATGCTCCCTTTCTTAGAGAGTCGACACGGTCGGGCTTCGCGACTCAGCTTGAATTCCACATCGCTAGCCCTATTGAGATAATGTCCAAATTTTCAGGACACGCGCAGTCTACACCTCTCTGTGAATTCCACCACTACCCTGTCTGTTTGTCTTCTTAAAAACATCACTGGCACGTGGTGTAAACCATGTGTAGCTATCAAATTTTTTTCAACCGGGCGATATCACAAAACATACACAACGAAATGCGTAACAGCCGTTCGATGAAAGCGCAGCAGCCAATGTGAAATGCATCCCGTGAATGAGCACGGTTCCAATCTTCGTACACCACACGCCACATGACCATCCGGTGTAATCTCGCCAAACACAAAGGAATCCTTGAACCGACTGCCGGTATGGGCGTTACCGTTTCACTGGCTGCATCTGGGCCGAAAATAGTTGCCGAGCAATTTCGAAGAGGTGCCTACCTGCTGACAACTACTGCGGCATTCCTTCCTGTTTCCCAGAGGCATACCAGAGACAATCTCACCGATGGCGCGTGTAGGAAGGCTCCCGGAAAGGTCGCTTGTGGTATGCGCGGAAGCGTGGTATAGTTACACAGGTGGGCCGGTGTTCGTCCAGCTGAACATCGTTCGTGTAGTCGCTGCTAAAAATAAACCTCGTGTTTACGCTCTCCTGACCTCCTTATGGTGTTTCAATCTCCACACTTGCACTAACTGCGCTTACACTGCAACAATGCTTTATTGAAGCAGTGTTTTTTATATCTTCGTAAACAAGGAGCGAGTAATTCTGGGAATAAAATAAGAACGAACATGCACCTGTTATTCTTCAGAATAACAACGCTGTAGCGAACTCGCGTAATTTATTGTCTTCCTTGATTACTTAGGGGGGATTTCTACAGCGCTCATCTTTGTGTTCTTTTTTTCTATTGTCCGTGCTCAAGCAGCGCCACTTTTCTAGATTAACTTCAACGAACTTGCACAGCTTTTAGTTTTAATTGTTATTTGCTAGTTCTTGCGTATACGAAACATGTTGCCATGGCCGAGTGCATGACCACTCACATGGAACAAAGAACACTAATCTTTTTGAGTCCAACGATCGGCTTCCTATGAACCAATATCAGATAGCCTATAGAGTAATGCGTTACTGCGATGTTTTTCGCCGTGTAGAGCAGGAAACGTTGGCGCAGCTATAGCCGCGATGCAGCGTGCAAAGATAATACACCATACACCAAAACTGCAGCGTCATCGTAGCGGACTCGCTTACAAAATTTGCATGATGTAGGCCTACGAAACAAAAGTCGTCAATCCTAGCTTGCATTTCTCTAATGATTGGCTTCTACCTTCCCTGAAAAGTTAGTAAATCTGTAAGAATGAAATAGACTAAATGCTACAAAAAATTTTGCGCATACAGGAGTGCGATTCAATGTACTGTTACAGTTACTAAGCATTTTAAGCTCCTATCCACTTATGTTCTTCGCAACGAAGACCTACGTGTCATCGCTGTGCTGAGGTCGTTGAAAGCACAATGCACACACTCCTTACCGGAATGACAACCCCATCAGCGCGAAAAGCATTGCGAGTTCTGTGTACATTGGAGCCAGTCCTTGCAAGCCTTCATTAAACCATGGATTGCAGTATACTTCATCTAAGGCAGTGGAAGTCTAACCATACTGTGCGACAATGTGCAGTTTGAAACCTTTCTGTATGCGCACTAAACGCTGCTATGAATGCGAGCGTATTAGTTGTCCCCTCTTTCCTTGTTCCTTTCTTTTTTTCTTTTTCTCTCCTTCCCCCTTCCCCGTGTAGGGTAGCAAAGCATTTAACCTCCTCGCCTTTCGTTTGCATTTCACTCTCGCTCTCTCTATATATACCTTGTGCAGCGACGAGCCAAAGACGAAAAGAAAACACATCCATCGATGGAATGTGTATTTTGTTTGCGATTATTGCTTCTATTGAACGCATATTTACTAGCTTCTATATGGGCAATCATTGTGCGTCTGCTTATCATCGCTCCAAATTACTAGCGCTGGAAACGACACGTTCGCCGAAACCAACAACAGGTGAAAAAAAAAGGCGCTCGACTCACGTAGGCCGCTAGACAAACAACGAAGGTGGGCGGAGCAATTTTAAACGAAAGACTGTCAACTTTTTACACTTCAGGTCATTGTTTCCTTCAACGACAGGCTATCCTTTTATTTACTACAATCCCTGCGAATAGATTTCCTGTGTTCATATCCGGTATAAAACAAACGCTAGCACCCGGAATCTCGAACTCACGTTTATCTGGTTTCTCTTATCCCACGTTTCGATGCAGGAAAAATTCCCTCGAAAAAACCATTGAAACAGCCAGTTGTACCCTACGCTGCCCAGTTCACCAATTCTAGGGGAAAATATTTCTGGCGCCTCTGAGTCGGCTTGTTTACGTCTGAGCAGGAAGTTCGCGTTCGCTCTTTGTTCAGCTAAACACGAGGGCACGTATTTCTATACGCGAGAATGGGCCACAGAGCATTTCGCCACCCGTCATACACTTTGAACAAGGGCTTCGTGCAAAGTTCTCGAAGCTCGCCGGAGTTTGGGAAAAAGGAAAGAAGCCTTTGCAAGAGCTTGAAAATGGGAAGGTTCCTTTTTGGGCGCTCGGCCCGTCTGCGTTGTATATGAGTAAACTGATGCTTGTAGCAATAAAATAAATTGTAGACTGCAATGATACCCTAGGCGCGGGGAGTAGCAAGTGGAAAAAGTAATAAAGACTTCAGTCGTCAGTCAGCGCTGTTGTTGGTCCCTTTTCTTCATCTATCGCCTTTTCGTGCTGTTCCCTTTTCCAGTTTGAAGTAACATACTTTCCGAGGAAAATTTGTGCGTGATCATTCTTCGGCTATTGTGCCAGGAAGTCTCTTTGTCTGTCGGTCTGTCCACAACGTAACGTCTATACCGTAGGAATACATTCAGGTAGATATCACGTACACGGCATACAGCGAATAACGAGTAAAACCTACGATTTCTGCGAAAAAACTAGACATGTCCAAAATTATCTGCTTTTTGACGGTTTCCTTCGAGATCTTTTCAGAGCGTCCAACACCTGCATACCGACGTTTCCAAGCACGTTTCTTCTATGTATAAAATGCTGCTACTGCTTTTTCTTATTTGATGTGCATGTGTTCTCCTGTTTTGTTTTATTAGCAGTAAGTAGATATGCAATAACACTTGCGAACAAACCTTTACAAATGTTACATATAGATTATGTCTATGTACAATGTACTGTGCTATTTGGTTTTGTGTGTGTGTATTCGCTTAAATTTTGTCGACGCTAGCCTTTGGCTACCGGTACAATGGATACTTTGAACAAATTCTTGTATTGATGAAAAATATAACAATTGAGTTGAAAAATTCAAATTTATAAAGTTCGTAGGGTGCGTAAACCTTAAACTGACCTGGATTATTCCAAGTGCGTAGTTAATCAAACCCTCAGCCTCCGATGTATATAAGGGCTCAAACCCTGAACATTTTAAACATATAGGATATCCAAGACAATTTTACATGAGTAAGTGTCATAATGCTTTCTTATACTCAGACTACACAGGATTTTTGGAGCAATTTTTGGTGGTGTGAGTACCGAGTGATACTCTTCCCTATCAAATGTTCTCATAGGACACATGTGCCTCGTATCCAGTAATGAATACAAATAAAACATATGTGTTCTCGTATGATTATACCAGATTATTGGATATTTGTCATACGTGTCATATGAGATTTTTCGATAGGGTTGTTTCTCTCCCAAGTACTTCCGGTTGATCACTTACTTCCGGTTTTCCGAATATTTCTCGAAAGTCTTTTAAAAACTCTCCTGAAAATGCATCGACTGAGAAGAAAAAGGAGATGGCTCAAACTTAATCCCAAGTTTACCAATACAGTCAGTGCGAGCGCCACTCTTACACCCCTAAGTTTTGCATTAGGGCCACTTAATTTTTTTAAGCTGCCTGATCAACAAATGCGTACTCCAGCGAAGTTTGCAGTTCAGGTAATTCGCGTTGACGACATTATTTGCCTATTTTGACAGAACCAGCGGGCGACACAGAAAGAAAGACGAATGCCATGAGATAAGCGGCGTCGTAACATGCAATTACGCCTTACTTTTGCGCTATTTAGATTTAGAAAATGATCAGAAAAGGGCCAATGAGAAATGACTATGCCGATATTGTGATGCACTGCAACTTTTCGTGGGGCCTCATTTGGTCGACGTGTTGTACCGTGAGCTGAGGTTACAATTGTCTTGCACAGCTGAAGGGCATACAAGCTTGGAAACGCCGGATGTGAGGGGCGTGTTGATGCTGAAGAAGGGTCGCGTGATCTTGCTGTAAAATATAATGTAATGCTCGAATAGGGGCCGTTATACTTAGATCCTGGAACACTTGAGGTATATAGTGACAGGCTGACGGAAAAGCAGGAGTTGAGTTCGATCCATTTTTTTTATGCATTGCTCCTGATGTTCTATTTTTGGCGCCACAATATATTCTATCTATTTATGCTCCACACTTTTGTACAAAGAAGCGCGAAATAGCTCCCAGCGCAAAGTAGCGCTTCTGTGCGCCACCACCCTCTGGAAAAAACAAAAACAAGACATCTATATTAAAAACTTTATGTGGCCAAATGAACGACTCACCGTTCTTCTCATTTGTAGTGGATGCACCATTCTGTTCTGTTTTACCTGGCTTGCCGTGGGCAGGCCGAGGTTTATGTACCCTCGGGTACTCCATTTCCACAGGTTTCGCAGCGCCACAAAAAAATGTTTCCCGAAACTAAAAGCAAACAAGTAAACAAAAAACATATAGAATACTAAAACAAATAAAGAAAATACAATGCTAATGGCTAACATTGCACTTTGAAATGGAACGTTTACAGGCACACATTTTTTTTACGAGTTCTACCCACAGTATACGGACTCCCACATCTCGCCACTGTTTTCACCCAGAACCACAGAATAAAAACGCCTCTTTCCACGAGGTCTTCCTTCTGCACGTTTTTTTTTTTTTTTTCGCAAGCCTCTAATCGTAACTGAGGACATTGCCTCTGATAGTGACCCTAACACGTTTCGGCACAAACTTGAGGTACATGTTCCTACAATAGTGTCGTAAGATTCTTTAATTGTGTAGCTTTCAAGCTTTGTTTATTTTTACGAAAGTGTACGTTTACTTTTCGTTAACGTGCTTTAATGTGCTGTTGCATGTGCTGCTGCTGAATTTCGCTAATGTACTGCATTGTTAATTTTTTTACGCTGTATTTTTCTTGGTTTTTATTCACTTGCAATGTAACCCTGTTGCTTGTAAGTTTACTTGCGATTTTATTGTAACCCCCTTTCTCGATGCCTTCAGGCCTGTAAAGTATTTCGCAGTAAATAAATAAATACATGAATAAATAAATAGGTAAATAAATAAATAAATAAATTCTATATACCCCGCTGTGAAACCTTTACAATAAAAACGTTATCCTTTGGAAGTTTGGCTTACTTATTTGAAGTTGCAATAGCAGAGTTCTCCTTTTTCATGGCTTTACGACATAAAAATGAGTGTTGTCGGAACCGTCTCACTGTTTATGTTGCTGTGCACTGCCCCTCCGAACTCTGGTTTGACTTGATATTACGCTAACAAACCTTCAGGTCCCCAACATTTCAAGTGCACTTTATCGAACACTGAAATATTACTGAAGCAAGGTGCGGTAATGGTATAGTTGGTATTCCATGTTTACAAGGTTCGACGCAACGCAGACAAGGAAGCAACGAAGACGGTGCTTCTAAATATCAAATATTACTTTCCCGCAAAAACAAAGTTAAAGCAACGTCTCGGTAGTGGATGGTATTCAGCACCGGGTCTGCACAGCATCTTACAGGTACACCCATGACTAAAAGTATGCGGGCCACGGGAGCGCGTGCCGAAATTGCCGTCTGCGCCGTCTAGTGGCGAGCCGTCTGCTGTCGAGACCATTGCTCTGGTGCACGCGCAGCCACAGCTATGCTCTCGACAGCAGACGGCGCAGATGGCAATTTCGGCACGCGCTCCCGTGGTCCGCATTCTTTTGGTCACGGTGTACGTACATAAGTTGCATGATGGGCGCTAATAAGCAAATGTGTTGAACTCTGCGCTTGCAGTGCTGGGTCTGGTTCTTTCTATCGGGGAATGTAGTAAACCTGGGATTGCATAGGCATGTTGACGCGTTTGTATTTCTTACTTCGCAGCGAGCACGTTACGTGCAAAGTTTGTTGAAGGTGGACCCATTTCGTTAGCTACTTCAACGTGAAAATAACAATGATATGCACTACATAAAAGTTCAAAACTTCCACTTATGTGCACCGTTCGCCGTACAAAGCTGCTACATACGAGTACCACTGAAACGCTGAGTTTTTTGTATAACCATGCTCAATCCTCTGCTTATGTTCTTATGGCCGCTATAGTCTGCGTATAAGTGCATAGGCCGCGCATATGCCGTTAAGAAAACGCAACCGTTGCTTTCCTGATAAAAACAACAAATATCTAACACACGTACTTTGTTGATAGGAATTGCTTTTTTTTTTTTTCAAGAATGACTAGGATGATTTACTACATAGCCGGTACGTATAAGCAGAAAATAGCTGGTGCGTAAAAGGAGAGTAAAAAGATAAATTGTGAAACATACACTATTATATCAGTCGACATCTGGATGTCGTAACGAAGTAAAATGCACCTACTTCGAAGAATGGTCCTTGTTTTTATTACCACATTGTCTTTCTTTTTTTTAAATGTCATACGTGTATTAAGAAAAGAACTGTTACAAAAATACTTGAAATCATATCAGGTGAACAACAGCTTGATACTTTCGTCATTATTACTCGCTTTAGTTTATCCTTGAAAATGGAGAAGTTTTACTGCTTTGACAACTTAGGTGGAAAGTGATCTCTTGCGACAAGCACGGAGTTAAGGTACTGCGGTGTCTCTTTTATGATTGAGAAAAATACAGCTGGCGAGCGAACGAGGAATCCCGAGTGTGCACTTCAATTTGCCCCACGCGGAACTACGTGTATTGTGCTGTATTTAGCGTTGTACTCTCAACCGAATAGCATTTAAGAGATGGCAGGAGCAGATAATTCGATTTCTCTTTGGAAACGGGAGCCTGGTCAATGTATACCGCTCTTCCCGTAGCGGGCAATAAGTACAAAGTTGCTGATTCTGTTGTGAGAAGTTACAAACCACGAAATCGAATCTCAGAAGACTGCTAAGAGTCAGTAGGAGGACACGTGGACAAAAAAAATCTAGCCAGCGGACCGAAGAGACATGCGAGCTCAGAGGCCAAGAAAAACGTCATTGACTCGATTTCGTTTTTCAACAAAACGGAGCCGAAAAGAAGAACAAGTTAAAGCTTGAAACCAGAATGAACAATTGAATAGTGTGGTTTGCTGCGCCAGATGGTAGAAGATTACACTGTTGACGTTGCAGAAGGCGAAGAAGCGAGTACATGGAAATAAAAACCAACTGGACAACGCTAGGCGTGTAGCCAATGTTTAATGAGAAGAAAACTAAATCAGCGCCCCGGATCTGTAATCATATAACTTTATTTAGTAAATTCAGAGTTCTCAAAACGCTTCACAGAGGATGACGACCACCTCCTGCTTTTAGTTGAGTCCGCATATTTTTGCGCGTGTGTTTTTTTTTTCCCGCCTTGCGTGTTCTGCATTTTGTCCTGTCGCAGCATCTGCTCACACCGATTGCGAGATCGAGCCTGTGCAAGCGGCAATACACCACGGCCTCGTTAAGGGCAAGCGCAACCGAGCAGGGGACACTTCAAAAGAGATAGTCGAACATTGCGAAATCATTCAAAATGCTTCCCGTTTACGCTGTCATAAGTATTTTCTCGAAATGTCTTGTCTTTAACCTTCTTTCCAGCCTGCGAGACTGCAAATCTACTGAAAGCATTCATGGCTACAGAAATCAAAGCGGGTCGCATGAATTATAGATTGCTGTGGTCGAAAAGCCGCAAGAGAACACTGGGAGAAAAAAGGGGGCGTATAATCGTGAAGCTCTGTATCCGTCGGATGCGTTCCATTCGGCTTTCCATTCGGCTTTCTCCCTTTTTTTCAGGGCATTTAGTTCGGTGCAGCATTGTAAAGGTCGCGTGAATAAGCCCCTCATCGCAAGATCAGACTGAATGCAGCGAATGAGTACTCTGCTTTTGCAACGCACGTCTTTAAGCGTAAGCAATCGCAAAAAAAAAGAAAAATGTGTTTTTACAAATTGTTACAGATCCAACAAATGAAGATTGATAAACACTGACATATAGCCAACAAAAATACACTTCAGACAACATTTTCCGAAGCGCGAGACTAAGGATTCCAATCTGCGACCCCGTGCTCCTCGTAGCGAAGCGTTAAACCACTCGGCGACAACGCATACATCCTCCTCCTCACTAAACGCGAACTATTTATATACACCATTTACTGTTGGTGATACGCACACCTACGAGGTGCTTCGGTGTGGCAGAGGCATGTTCATTATTAGCCGCTAGATGGCGCATAGGGCCAAAGGGCACGCTTAAGGCGTCGTCCCGCCCTTCTTTTGCCGAGGTGGAGCTCCGCACCTCCGGCTGTGCACTCCCACCTCCAGGGTGTAGACACCTGTGCTCGCGCGCTTATCCATTTAATCGCAAAGTGTGCGCTGTCCCAAAGTGTGCGCTGAAGCCATAAAACGCAGGAGTGTCTCTTCGCTTGCTGCAGCGGTCGTGTTTGCGAAAGAAGTGAGCTGCCAGCTTTTCTTCGTACGACAGTCCAATTCGTTGCTATAGCATTCGTTGCTTGGCCCTTGCGGCGAAACTGTCGCTGTTTTTTTTTTTTTGCGTAGTGTAACATTTTTATTTCATTAACAAATACCCTCAAGATTGTTGAAAGAGGCTACAAATACCTTCATAGAATTACTGAAGTGCGCCGGATATCATCATACTACACATTACCGGCTCAGGTTAAATCCTCGTAATGTAAAACTGCACTATTTCTTCGCAGTTGTAGCAGACGTATGACTGATTTGAATGCATGGTGGGTATAGGAATTCCGCGAAGAAAGTTGAGCATAAGCCTCTATTCTGTTAGCGGCTTTTCTCGTTCGAGGTACCTCTCTATACAGCCTTCAGAACATAAAGAAACGAGAGATAAACGCGAGACGAGAGCACTAGGAGGCCACTTTGTCATCTCATCCAGCGATTTGGGCGTCGGTAAGCTGCTTAAGCTGCCACAAGAGCCTAGGAAATGTAAGGAGATTTCAGTATGAGTAAGTTTAAGGTGCCGAAGCGAAGGTAGAATAATTTTTCCTACTATGAATTTCATTATTTCTTTAAGGAAAATGATAGGTTGTGATTTGTAAGATGCTCAAACGTGATGGGCCTCTTGTCTAAAGGGGCTTTAAGTTTAGCCGGAAGCTTATGCTTCTTCAGGTGATATGAAAGGCTCACAGCTCTCTACAGTCAACTTTCTCTGCAGTTTCTCAACTGCTACACTCCCGGCACCTGATGCATCTTCATTGATAACACGTCTACCCATCAACCAAGTAGCTATGTCCTTTTGAGGGTTGCTGTGTTAACAATTAAGATTCTGTATTTCAGCTCCGCTAAGCTGTTACTGCTCTTGCGGTAAATGAAGCATGGCTGCACATAATAATGGGGTATAAAAAATATCGTACTTCCTTGTTCAATTTTCTAAGCTTCAGAAAGAAAATGTGCACCGGTCGAAACTATATCTTTGTTTCTAGCTATGAGTGATTCAAGTAAACCTGTTTCGATAACCTCGCTTTTTCACCACTCAGTTTCATTTCCACTGATACCTACTGCATGCTCCTTTTCTGTACCATCGTGCTTAAGAACGCAAGCGAGATGAGAACAAAAAATTACTAGTGACAAGCCAGTAGATCATTGCAATTTGTCTTGAGCTGTCACTCAGAATGAACCTTCATCAACTCGCTAAAACGTTAGTTATGCTAGACTCCCTTGATATCATAGTTCTCAGGGTAGTAGATAAATTAAAGAGGCTCAAATTCACTTCCACATTAAACTTTCTTTGTAAGTCCATATTTCTCTTTAAAGACATTTAGCGAGAGAGGCTATTAACCAGACATTCGTCATAATGTGCCCGGAAATACGTCCTGTGCCGATGAAAGCTGCGATGCGCCATAATTACCGTACGGTGGGTGAATTATATTGCAAAAGTATTCATCTGACCTACTTTTCTTCTTGGAACGCTATCTGACACTTCGCCGCACGTATGCTTGTACTGATATTAACTCTTTGCAGCTTTTCAATATGCTAAAGAAACAAACAAATGGCGCAGATCGCATGCGCTCTGGGATCTCTTGCTTCAAGTAGTCTTTTTTTACTTGTTGATGACTTGTTACCAATCATCGCTTGGGATTCTGCAAAGCGTTACCATGTACAATGGCACACGTGTTTCTTATTAGCTTATATTTTACTTATATTTACTTATATTAACTTATATTTTAGCTCAATCAGTTCAGTCTGAAACATCAGTGAGGGTCTGGGCATGACCTATAGAACACAAATATTACCTGCAACAAAGAAAAAAGGTGAAGTCAGCAAAGTTTAGCAATCATTACACAGTGCTCGCCACATGTTAGAAAACGTCTAGTAGAGGTACAAGCTAAGCCTAAATTTGTAACCGTTCTGCAGCGTGCCTCGCTAGTAAAGACGCGAAACGCTGACAAATTATTAATAAAAAAAACTAAACAAGCGCATTCCTGAAAGCCTTTCACGTATACCACTCAGTCTCCATGCATTTCCACCCAAAGAACAGCCTTACTCACACCAGGGAATGCTGAATCAATATTACCACACGTTATAAAGAGAGACATTGGGCCTCTCACAAGAAACGCAAAATATCACTAAGACTTTCATCTCAGGGCACTCAGACAGAACAGTTGCTTCGGCAGACAGGAAAGCAGAAGGATGCGGTGCTACGAAGGACAGCTCTTTGATTCCAAGATTACATTGCTAAGTACAGGGCTTGAGTGTTCTACAATTTCATTTTGTTCCCCGGTACTTCGAGGAAGTTCTCCAGTTCTTTGTTATTCATCACTCGCGTAAATTAAGCCAGTACGCGAACGTGTGCAACAAGCCCGCCGCAATAAGCTGCTCAAAGCAGAAGAAATCGCCTTTCTGTGGAATAGTTCGAGTTGTTTCGAAGGACAGTGTAGATGGCCGATTAAGCGAGCGACTGTGTTCGCTTGCGATCATGCGGTGCCAGAGTGTACAGCGCTTATTTTCAGGAAACACTGCTCTTGTTTGCACGCCCACCAAGCCTATAGTGCAATCTTTCTGTTATATTTTTCTACTCCTTTCTGCTATACCCAGACCGCTGTGGAGACGTTGATGTATATAACACGTCGGTTACTCAATTTCTCTATGTACTACACCAATTCAATGATAAGAGGATGTTTACAGTAAAAGAAATAAACAAGTAAAGAAATGATGTAGGAAATTGAAACAAATAAGTTAAAAAAACACATGCCAATGGTCAGTTTTCTGGCAAGAGTTAACTTCACCCTTGAGCGTTAGCTAATACACATTTCTGTCAATGCTGTGTCCACAGTATACCGGATAACTCGTCACTTCACCGATAACAGCACGTGACTGTTCATCACACACGCTTGTCTAGTTCATTGTTCACTAATGAATCCTTTAAAAATAAGCCTCACTTTCGCTGCATATACTCGCACGTCTCAGTTACGCATGTAGAACGTACCTTTAAATACAAACGTGAAAATGCCAAATTCTGTGGTACACGCACCAACAGAGCTGCTAGATCGAACTCTACTTTTCTTTTTGTTTTCTATGACAATCTGTGGCTAGACTTTGCCTATTCTCTAGGTATGTTTGCTTCAAACATTCCTTGTCGTCAAGTTTTACCCTCTGCAGTCGTTCAATGGATAAGACAAGACGGTATGAAGTTAAAGGTAGCGGTCGGAGTAACTTGTGGCTTGTGCAATTTAAGAAGGGCTTGTCCAAACGTTATTTTTTTCCTCTCTAACGCTGTTCTTTCACATCTTCACTTGTCTCGAAGTTCTCTTTTGATTGAAAATCGCTTCTAGGTGTTGTCAAAGGGTTAAGTTCAATTCTGTTATTACATTTCGCTTGGTGATTAACAAAAACAGTGTAGTAACGACACTCGATCAGTGGTGATATAAGAAATAATTACAACCATTGCTCCCGCAAGCATATGATACCCGCCGTTTGCACATGCCTCTACAATGCGTAATTACAATAGTAAGCTCAAGTTAGGAAGCAAGCATGATATACAAAAAAAGAAAATACACGGCGCATATAATGCACTATTTAGCGGTACCAAGGACCTCTAAATACGAACGTAATGTTGAAGCATACGCACCCATAGAACTTCAATATCAGGCTCAGTTGTTTTTTTTTTCTTTTTTGGTTTGTACGATTTCTTGTGGCTGGATTTTGCCTAGTCTCTAGATATGTTTCATTCGATTATTCTCCGTTGTGAAGCATTGTCGTTTACTGCCGTTTAATGAATTAGGCAAGACGTTATAAAATCAACCTTTCTACACAATCACCGTAATCTAAGCAAGCGTCGACTTCGTTAACAGAGCCAGACGAATGTCGTTTCTCCTTCTGACATAATAACTCCATCAAAAGTTGTTTGTCCAGTAAAATAAAGCAAGTTGTAGGATTTATGAACTTCTACGATGTTCAAATAAAACATACTACGGCACCATTAACTGAACTCCCCAAATAAACGTTTTACCAATACCTAACTTGCGATAAAGTTGTTTGCTCCTTGCGCCAACCACTAGGTTTGGATACACGTGTTGTTAGGTATGACTTCCTTCAGCGTTGCGTCCCGTAATCCCTACTGCTTGCTCAGAGCCGAGGACATGCGGAAACCAGGCAATGAGCGGTGTGTCGGCGAACGAGATTGCGAAGCCGCCAAGACCGGTAACCTTGTAAGCTGAACAAGGCATGCCGCCTTCGCTTTGCGCCTGAACCCCACGGCATTAGCTACGCAAATCGCGGTGCGGGACACATATATTACGTCCCGTAACCTAACGCGGTTAATTACAGGGGTAGGAAAATTGTATCACTGCAGTCTACGTACCTCGCGGCGATAGACTTGTGACGCACGTGTGCCAATTACATATACATACTGATGATTCCAGGGTTTCCATCAAAAGGGTACAAAAAAGAAGAAAAAAAATGGATAAAAAGGCGTTTGCTGGAGACTTGAGCAGGATCAACACGTAACGTCGTGGTCTCGGTGAGGGCCTTGTGGTGTATTCTGAACTGCTCTGAAATTATAGTATTCGTGCATTTAATTTGGCGTTAGAAAAGCTCTTCCTGCAGATTAGTAAATATTAATACAGATTTGCGTAAACTGTGGCATTGAAAACAATTCTATACTGTTTCCAATGGTTTGCTTTGACTGTAAAGGGTGCTCACAGTTAAAAGCGCGAAGTCCTGATTCCTCGACCTTGTCTTTCAATGGCCGCTTCCTTGCTTCGGAAGCTGCCGTGTCACGTACAGACGCGACGCTATTTTAGGACGTGGTTATACGCAAGTAGTGACGCTTCAACAGAGCGCGAGATGCGGAGCAGCACAGAAGAAGAAAAAAACTTCCAGAGCAAGAGCCTCCGAAGGCTATTTTATGCAAATGTCAATCCATTTGCAGTCTCTATTTCATCAATTCGATTTGCTTGTTTGTCTTTTCATTTCTTTCTGGCCCCGCTTTCTTTCTCCTCCTGTTATTGTAAAGACGCTTTCTGAAGTGCCACCGCCAGCCCTTGTTGTAGAGCGGAAATGAATTATACATGGCTGTTGTCCGTAAAGCGTTGCTGAATGCCAAATAAAAATAACGTTGGAATTCGCCCCTCGAGTTTCCAAGAAAGCTTAGAGTCAGACACCCTTTGCGTTTTGTTTTGCAGCGTTTAGTTTTTATTCGATGCTCGATTTGATGCAGCAAAGCACATCCTGAGAGCCGCTCCTCTCCCGCATGAGAAAAACAAAGAGAGAAGAAATGGAGTTCGCCCTCACATTTTTCGTTCGTTTTGTCTCTGCTGAAAACTCGCGCAGAGAAATCTTCAAGGTGCAATAGCACGAGATGGACGAACGTAATAGTAATAATTTGTGGGGTTATATATGTCAGAACCATGATATGATTATGTGGCACTCCGCAACAGAAGGCTCCGCAAAGTTAGGCCATCTGGTTTTCGTTTGCGTGCGCTGGCATCGCACAGTACTCCGGCCTCTAGCATTTCGCCTCCTTTGAAATGCCACCGCAGCGGCCGGGATCGAACCTCCGACTTTCGATTCAGCAGTGAGACGAATGTCGAGAAGAGATATTAGAGTGTCCGTTGAGGTACACGTAGTGAGGAGATAGCGGGCATTCGCGCAATTTTCTTTCATGAGCTACGAAGCTACAACTGTCTGCAACTGTCTACAACTTTGGAGATCTGGGAACCAGACGTCTGTGTGCGGGGGGGGGGGGGGGGGGGAAGGAGGGCGGTGACCGTTATGCTCGAGGTTTGACACGTGTGGTAGACAGAAAATTATCGTCATCTTGAACCGGAACGCACTCTCTTCATCCTCTTCTTCATATTCGACCTGTTCTTCCTTCCTTTTCTGCTTCATTCCCAGAACACGTGTGCCGATTTGTCCCGCGTGCATGCAGTAACTCTGATGGGTCAGGGTTGCTACATGGCTTCAGAACGGCGCAACAAGGAAGACGAAAAGACGAAAGATCACACGAACCACACGAAGCCATGCATCTGTACCAACTCGCCCAATTGTCAGTGCTACTCAACGTGAGGGTTGCTAACCAGACTCTGTCTGGTTAACCTTCCTGCCTCCCCTCTTTTGTATTCCTTCCTTCTGATGGGTGAGGGAACGAGTACGGAGAAAGAGACAAGAAGATAGAGGGGGAGAAGGAAAGAGATAGAAAGAAAGAGAAAGAGAGGAATTCGCGGCGAAAAAAATTCTTGGCGAGGTGAGATTCGAACCCGCGAACCCACGATCCGGAGGCGAGAGCCCCAACCACACGGCTACCCTGGCACGCTAGCATAGCATAGCATAGCCTTGTATAGTATGGAGTAGCAAGGGGATGGGAAAGAGAAGTGAGGGCAAGGAGGAGAGATGTAAGGCTCAGGAGGAGAGAAAGGAGGATGGGAGAATGAGTGCAGAGAGAGAAAGAGTTAGAGATAGAAAGAAGAAAGGAAAGAAAGGAAATGATCGAAATGCAGAGAAAGACATAGAAAAAAACAGACACAAAAATGATCGAAAAGAAAAAAAAGCAAGCTTAGCCATGTATAGTACAATATGGCAAGGGTGGGAAAGAGAAAGGTGACAGGATAAAAGCCTAGCCAAGCCAGGACCAGCTATAGGTGCCTACCAGCACTGCTCTGAGCCATCTTTACGCGACTTATTCCAAGCTGCACTAATTTTTTTGTGTGTATACGTGACCACTGTATGTATCATAGTTATCACATAGCCATAGTTTCGCACCTGGGGTAGCAAGCCAAGAGACAAACCAGGCTAATATCTGTGGGGTCATCATCACAAATGTTACCTATCTGTACCCTTTGGCGAGCGCTGAATTATGGCGATCGCTGACCCTACATTAACATTTCTCAGCTTCCTCAAAAATGTAGTCACTCTCTCTCGCACACACACAAACACACACACATCGCATTACGTCACCCTTCAGCATGTTTGACTGCAACGCAACAGCTTTTGCACGGAACTTCAAGAAAGCAATTACGTTTGCAGGCAACGGTTGTTTTCGTACAAGTTAACAATTTATATATGAAGTAATTTCAGTATACTTGAATAGAGAGTTCTCACTGCAGATGTGGTCGTGCCAGGATGGAGGATCTTTGCCTTCATAGTGTCTACTTGGTTTGTTTATTTTTTCCTTCTAGTAGATTTGATGATGAAGTGGTCACGATTTATAATTTCAGCTCCGTAGACGAACTTGAATGAAAATGACGATGCGAGGCGATAAAGCGAGTATTAAACCGGACACCGCGCGCGAGATTATTGAATTCGGAGAGAATGCTGATATTTCAGCATAAGGTAAAGAGTCGATCCTCTCTAGAACGCGAATGTCGTCAACGACGACGTATCGTTCATAGTAGCAACACGTGACTGCGTCTCCGCGTTGACAACATCCGCAGTGACAACACGTTGCTCGGCATTTCGTAACGATGCGACGACAACTGGGAACGCTACGGGCACGTGCGCAGAATGTAGCGTCGACGCGTCATCCGCGTGTCGAAGTATCTGAGCGACGTATTTTATGTTGCGGCTTCGCAATCACCTCCTCCTCGCTTCCCTTCTCCCTCAGTGAAGAACGTCACGTCTCTTCGCTGGACCGGCTCAGCGGCAATAACGCGCAGCTGCTGCGCCATGGTCGCGAATACTTCGCGAATACTTTCAGCCACCACTGCCGCAATTCAGTGAAGCCCTGGTGTAAACAATCTCCGTCTTTGTTGATTTAGCTGCGCTTGACGCAACCGGTCGCGGTATAAAGAAATCGGGTTTTCGTACATATATGTTACCGTGTACTATAAGTTCATCATACAAGAATTATTTACACGAATGCTGAGACAAGAGGCGCAATTGTTGGTTACTGCAACGGAACACTCGATTAACTAACAAAATAACTGTATACAGAAGTTTGGTTAACACATGCAAACTTGACGAAAGGGCAAGAAAAAGAAATGAACGCGTACGATTCTACAGAGTTTAGGTGACTGAACAAAAAAATAAAACTGAAGAAGCGTAACTAACAGCAATAACCACAATTCCCTGGTGTACTACGTGCCAAAAACAAGATATAATGATGACGCATGCCGTAGTGGAGGGCTGCGGCAGCCGAGCGCCGTAACTGCTGTAGCTAAAGCGGTTGCTTGGGCGAGTTTGCGCGACATGCTTCGCATAAAAAACAGCGCAAAAGAGAGAGGACCGGTAAACGAAGGACACAAAGGGCAGCGCTGACTTACAAAAGGGTTTATTTGTATATAACAAAAAAGAAGGAACAATGAAAATAATGAAAGACAAAGCCATACACCATCATCACGACAGAAAGAATGTCCTCTGTCTTTTTGCGTTGTTTTTATGTGAAGTAACTACCTTACCCCCGCGGCGGGTTAACTAAAGAGCAGGAAACTTAATGAGGTAATGCGCTACTTGTACAACAATAGATGCTTGAATTCACTGAATTGTGACGACGATTTAGGTGAATAAGGTAAGTCATTCCGCAGTTTTCGAACCGGAAACAAGGACGTCATTCTTACGCAGATCGTGTCATTTTAGATGGTAGGAAACTTGAATTATGAGAAACCTAAGGTCTACATCTTCATAGGCAAGCTGTCTGTTAAGCAAATTAAACAAGAGAATATTAAAGGATAGCTGAGGAAACCAGATAGGGCCAGAATGAAGTTAGCCTGAAGTAGCGGATACAAGTTAAAACTCAGTGCACGACAAGTTCAAAAGCGATGAAAATTACAAAGCTAATTTTCAGGCCAAATGAATCAGCAGCGAAATTTCCACTTTAGCGTGCGCAGTGTTGCGTCAACCAGCGGCAACCTGTAGCAACAAGTGGCAACCAGCGTCTTCGTCCTTTCTGGTGCCTGCTTTCGGATAGCCCAGCTAGGCGGAAAACGCCGGTAGCCAGACCTGTCCACCTCACCCGATGCAATGGTCTGTAGTTTCTAAGCAATGGCGCCATGAATCGTTTTGTACATACTTATTGGCTTGCAAATACAATTTACTGCGCCCCCATGGTGGTCTAGTGGTTATGGCACTCGGCTGCTGACCCGAACGTCGTCGCGGGATCGAATCCCGGCCGCGGCGGCTGCATTTTCGATGGAGGCGAAAACGTTTGAGGCCCCTGTATTTATATAGAAAAGAAAGTAAGCTAAACGAAAAAGCACCCGGTGTGCAAAGTGAAAATGTCACCTCTTTTCGTCTTCATCTTTTTTCGGGCACAGAAGTGTTGAAGCGAGCAGCCGATCAAACAGAAAGAGAAATAATAGAGGCTTATTTTATTATCACGAGTCAAGGTTGCGTTAGCGTACCTTCTATTATCCTATCTAAAAAAGAAATAGATTTCTTCAAAACATGCGTGTCCACTTAGATATGATGCCTCGCATGTGGTTGACGTTGACGGTGACGTTTTCACTTTGCACAACGTTGTGCTTTTTCGTTGGCTTAGTGTTTCTTTTTTTTTTCCTGTGTCATGTATAAGGAAGTGTGTGGCACCAAAATAAACAGTTGTTAGTACGCGCTTCACCCTGTGTGTGTCTTTTTCCGTGTCAAGTCGTCCAGTTCCTGGCAGCGCGAACATGCCATGTGATTTTTGGACGTTCAACCCCAGAATATTATATGACAATTTACTGCAACGCCACAGCCAGGAACATTAAAGAGCCCCTAAACAACCTCTAAAAAGACAAACTTGCGAGTTATTCTATCGTGGCGTTTCCCGTCTTTCCGGCACGATTCGTGACGCCAGCAGTCTGTTCACTTGAGGTCATCAGGAAATAAGCTCTCGATTGGTCCATATACGAGTGAGTCAGCTGTGAATTGCCTCCTACCCTGCTTCGCCGTGCAGTAATGTAGTGTTTTCGGCTTGTGGTATGACACCAACAACAACGCGTGTGTGTCACATCCTTGTTCGTCCTCGTCCTTGCATACGCCATAAGCCTGATGATTTTGCCATGCACTCGCCCGCCTGTTCTGCCTGTCTCCCATGGACTATCGGGCGCGATAATCTCATTGAGTTCGTCCTTGTGTGCTTCCGACTGAGCAAGCGGATATAGCAGCGTGTAGCCGAAAAGCGCAAATCTCGATAACCTGAAGCCTTAGAGCTGCTGACATTGTCCGCGTGTTGTATGAAGAAATAGTGGCGAGATAGAGACAGCGCTTGAAAGAAGGGTAGTGCAGGTTGAGATAGAGACCACTCTCCAGGCTTTGAACTCGGAGTGGTCTAGGAGTCATTTAAGCTCGCCAAAACTGACAACACGAAATTAACGACATTTCCTGGGACCAAGGACTAATTGAAGGACCCTCGAAAGAGAGCGACTAAATGCAATCGAGTCCTCACAGCAGGGTGGTCGCATGGCTAAACAAGCACAAAAATAAACAAACAGGATGGTCCCTGGTGCATTAACGAGGTTTCTTTCTTGGCCCCAACTCTCGAGTGCGCCTGGCGTCTCTGGTGTTAAATCTCGTCGGCACACCGTCGCGTACAAAGCTTATCTGGCGCGGAGGGATTACATAGGCTTAGTTAATTGAAGCACGCTCGACGCGCAGCTTGAAAGAGCCTGCGCTTGCTACGCGAGCTTCTGTCTTGTAGGGCGTTGAAGCTGCCGTTGGTTTTGAATATAAAAGCTCACATTCTTTACGAAATATACTTTTCGTTGTGGCCTGCTACTATGCACACATCGTGCGCGGAACGTGTCCTCCATTTGGTACTAGGCAAACAGATGTTTTTTTATAACCTTGCAACAGTTGTTAAAGCAGCATCTGAGTGATATTACATAAGCAATTCAGTTTACTCTAAGCTCCTTAGCGAAGTGCATTCTGCGGTAGTAGATTGACCCATTTTGGCATTGTACTGCATTGGATCACGATATTTCTGCTAGTCTCCTTTTCATGTCTTGCGTTCAATCGATCCGAGCCTTTTGGCGTATTAGCCTGTCTTATTTTTGGAAAGTATGAACCACATCGAAATGTTTGCGAGTTGTGATGAGTACTATTTCATGATGCTGATCACACTGGGCTCTACGTAAATGCTTGTGAGGAAGCTGCTGAAACTGACCGCTTTATTCTATATTATTTTCACGTTGAAAAGAGGAGACAGCGCTAAAATCGAATGCAGCTTCACGTGACGCCTGCCCCCTTATACATTTGACAGAAGGACACCGCAGAAACATCTCGAATAGACGCAAACACATAAAAACAATACATTACTTGAGGCAAAATACACCTTCAATCAAAACAAAGTCTGTATGCGCACATGTTTGTATATACACAGATAAAAAATATATCTCTGTAAGTGTAATTATACACATGTCATGAAATGACATGGAATGCCTCTTTTCAGATTTTGTTTATAGATTACATGAACACGATATTACACTTCCTTCTCTCGCCATCGCATGGAAATGAAACTACGGGAGTGTTTGGCCCCCCAAAAGTTTGTTCTTTCTTTTTTGTTTTTGCGCTCCCCATACGACCTTTCCCGAGACTCTCTAGCGCCATTGATTGCGCCAAAGCCCAACCCTGTGTTCCGACCTCTGCGACCCGCCTATTTAAAGGTTCTGCCGGAGAACTCAATTTCGGCGGGAGTGCTTGCTTGCATCGACAAGTCAGTTTCGTATAATGGAGCCCTAACAAACTCAGCTTCCCGCGATTCCATCCACTACGGGTGAAATGACCCGTTTCCAAAGACGCTTACGCCTCCCTTCATTCTGCCTTCCACTCGCACGCCGCAACTCTTCGCCACCTTCCGTTTTTCCACGAAAAACGCGGCGTCGGTTTTGTGCGGGAGATGGCAATCTAAATCACTTGAGCCCCCCACGTATTTCCGGCTTCTCGATAAAGGTAGCTTTATCGTCAGAGTCGATCTGACACTTGCAACAAGGGGGCGTAATGCGTGAACCGGTACTGCCACTTCACAAACTCAGTAGCTGTCCGAGGTTAGAATTAAACGTCGCTATATGAAAGAAACCCTCTTCGCTGTCACTGTCTCAATGTCCGCGGTGTGTCACTAGCCGAGACAGCCGGGCGAAGGACGTCAGCCTTAAGTGGGAACCGTCTTCTGAGGGCTAATTTAATCTCGCATGATGTGAACAGCCGTGCAGGCATTGAAATACAGGCGGCAGGTATCGTTTATCTATTTTAAGGCGAAAGCCTTAGATGCCTCATCAAACGAGAAAAAGTAACCGTCGGCGGCGGCGTCGGCGACAACACGAATGATGCAAAAAAAATCATGTGACGGCCTCACCCTATGACGTCATTATGACGACTTAGGTCGCCAAACCTTGTAACGTCACGATGAAGTTATCATGGCACTACTATGGTGTCACATGATGACGTCATTACGTGACATTGTCACTTGGTCTACGTTGGGGCGGAAACTTTCATTTCGATGGTGGGGGGACCGATACATTCGACTGGTAAAAAATTGGGGGACCCTTAAGCTTCGCCTTTAAGAGTTGAACGCGATAGCGAAATCCGGCCCCTAGTGCGCACTTCAACCACTAAGTGCATACTTATTAATGTGTATTGTTACACCACACCACGCACACACGCGCGCGAATTTACAGGCTTTCGATCTAAAGCAAGAGTCGCATGGCCTCCAAGATATACGCCACGCGCCGGCCTCTCGGATGCCATGAAAAGTCGAGACCCTATTTCTCACAATGCCTCACAGATGGCAACACATTATCTAGCGTTTGCTGCGTTTGCTTGAGTGTTTCCTCTAGATGGACATAGTTGTCCAATTTTTAGAGCTGTTTGAAAGTTCGTGTGTGTATTTAGCGGCGATGGCTGCACTATCCCGGCGTTTTCGACGTAGTTTGATGGCCTCGCGAATGCGCCTACCGTATGGGCTCGTGTTCGTCGTGACACCTGCCGAACAGAATGCGTCGAGACTCCTTTCACTACAGGACATTTATGTAGTGTTTTTGTCCGAAGCAGCTGCAAGCAACATCGTGGCTTTGTGGTAAGACACCTGCTTGCCACGCGAACGGCCCGGGTTCGATCCTCATTGGAACCGAAGATTTTATCGGTTTATTTTATTTGCTACTTTTCTCGATTTTTCGCTCACGGATGATTTTTCGCTCACAACCAACGGTGCCGACGCCGACAGCGGAATTTCTGCGACACGAGCTCTCTAACGCTGCCGCGTTAAAAAGCTGTCGCCTGCGAATTGCTTGAGGCAGCTGCATGACGGACCACGTAAGTTTTTTTTTATCAACCCGTAATAGCGATTTGGGCGAAAAAGTACAGAATGGAAGATGTTGATAACCTCTATATTCAAGCGGTGTGCTACGAAAGCAGGCAGACCAATTTAAGATGAAGTTTCAATATTAGCCTCAGAATTTTGAATGAAGAATGTTGTTCTTCAAGTGTAGAAAGTGTCATTTTTTTTAAACATCAAAGTAAACATGTTTTTGATACCTAGTTGTGCCTCCACATGACACCCTATGCGGGCATGCTGACTTTGCTTTGAAATTTATTATTATTGCACGGTAATATTCGCACATCCATCGCGATCGTTACTTTCCACACAAAAATGTTTGATGACTCGGTCGACCAATACATACCTGACGTCAATATTTTCACGGAAATGACGTCAAGAAGAAGCACACTTCATTTTCGAAGCATACGCGGCAACAGGCGCTGCATCTTAGAGACAAACTGAATCTCTCAACATCTTACCACACGCCACGACAATACACAACTTTCAGAATGTGTTAGAAAAAATGTTTGTAAAAAAGGGTAATGATTTCGTGTACCAGTACTGTACTACTGAAGAGCGGTAGTCTGTTCCTATACAAGGAAGTTGGACGCATTGATCAGTTCAGTGCTTGGAACAAAGCTAGGAGATTTAAGGCACTGCAGCTCGAACAACATGATAGCAGAGGATTTCGAGGGTCTCGTATACCATCTCTAAGAAAACTAAAAAAGCGAAATCCTCAAAGACGATCTATTAAAGACTGAAGTGTCGCGTCAACAGGCGCCCTAGGAGAGTTTACAACGGCAAATGTGATGCGCACAGACGTTCCTTCCCTCACAGCAAGGTTGAGATGTCGCCGCGCCAGGGTGGTCTAGTGGTTATGGGCGTTTGGCTGCTGGCTCGAAGGTCGCGGGATCGAATCCCGGCCGCGGCTGCTGTATTTTCGCTGGATACGAAAATGTCTGAGGCCCGTGTACTTAGATTTAGGTGCACGTTAAAGAACCCAGGTGGTCAAATTGTCCGGAGCCCTCCACTACGGCGTCTCTCAAAATCATATCGTGGTTTTGGGACGTTACACCCAGATATTATTAAGGTGGAGATGTCCACCGGAATTCAAGCATTGCAAGCAAAAGAGGAGGAGATGTGAACGGGGCCTGAAAACGCTATCGCGTTCCACACTTAAATTTGAAGCTTAAGCTTCCTCCCAGTTAACACAAACTTGTTTTATGTGGGGTCCGCAAAGACTCACTGACATATTTTCATGACTAACCACGTCAGTGAAATACCAACGAAAAATAAAAACCAGAAAAAAAAATGCCCCCACCTCCCGAAGGGACTCGTGAGGAAAATGCGAAGGCATTTCTTGCGCCGAGAGTACACGGCGTAGTAATTTTAATGGCGTAAGGTTGGACACATGGACGCGCTCAAGTGTCTCCCTTGTGGGCGCCTCTTTCAACGAACGCTTCCTACGTGCGTTCGTAATCACCTCAGGGATGTTGCCACCGCCTTCAATGCAGCACAAACGCGTTTAGAACGCGCTGTTTTCAGGCTGTGCAAGGCAGCACAAACGCTACAAACGCGTTTCAAACGCACTGCATTGAGGCGGTGGCGCAGGGAGGAGAGAGAGCGAAACGGCGAGAGAAGGAGCGGCGAGGCACTGCACCAACCCTCTCCTACATTCTCTCCACACACGCGAGAGCTCCGCCGAGCTCTCGCGATGCAAGCGCCCTCACACGCCAGAGCGCGCTCCTCCTCTCCACTCACTCTCCGCTACTCCGCCCGCACCACCTGCTCCGGTTGCTAGGGGCGACGATAAGCGCGCGCGCCCGCAGCTGTCGCTATGGGAGAGCGCGTGAGAGCGGAGAGGCGTGCGGACACCGACGCCTGACTAAGAAATGCATTCGCATTTAAAAGGCTTTGTTAAACGGGGTGACCGGGGAGTCGAATCCACAACCTCTCGGTCCGCGACGATAACTTCCGGGCGCTCAACCCACGGCGCCACCGACGCTCATGCATGAGGCTTCTCAAACGGGTCTTGTATCTCTCACGCCTTCTCCTTTTCACAGTGTCCTTGCATGGCGGGGGCGGTGTCGCCGTCTGGGATCGGTTAAGTGAAGAGCTGCATCACGGCTGTCGCCTCCGAGATCAATTAACTCCGGCAACGTGTTTCGGAGGCCACGTCTTGATACTGATGAGCGCCGACAGTGAGCACTTCGGTAGTCTCAGCTCTCGGTGCACCGGGAACGGAATGCCTTCCCGTATTCACGGCTCAAGCAACGCACTCTGCCTCTAGCGTTCCTGAAGCTCTGTAAATCATGATCTTTGGCGTTAGTCGTCCGGATGGAAATGTATCACTAGGCATCAGCATGGGTGCACCCACGTGAAACGATGCTATAGATGCCAAACACCAATAGACATTGTGCAAGTTCTGATAGCTCAATGCACAATAAACAATCAACTATACTCCTATGAGGACAGGGTTCACTTTCGTGTTATAACGATTCCTATGATGGAGGGTAGCCTCCGGGTTAGCTCAACTGGTAGAGCGACATGCATTAATTGAAAGCATTTACAAGTGTTTAAAGAAACTGTGCGCGCTTCAGAGTGCTAAATTCACTCTACTATGGGAGAGCCATAAACTGTGTTTAGAACAAAACCTGAACGATCCAAAGTACTATAAGTACTCTACTATGAGATAGCGGTTCGCTGTCTCTCAACGGCCGTGAAAACCGACCATTACAGAAAAATCTACCGTTGATTCGATCAAGCCGAATTGCAAAGCACGACCTCTTCCAGATACCACCCTACCCAACTTCAGAATTTGCACAGCCATGATACTTGCTTCCATTAATGGTCTGCTTTTATTTATTGCACGCATTCATTTTTAACAATGTAACTTAAGAGTATTTTGACCCCTGCGCATGGCTTTTACATAAGAAGGTGATGTTCCCGGCGACAAGAAAACGTACCCTTAGCTTATAAATCTTGGCAGGCTACGTACGCGCTGACATTCCTTTAGAAAATGAGGTTCCTTAAAGGGCCCCTCACCAGGCCACATAGCAAATTTTAGTTAGAGGCTGGAAGTTGTTGTGTGCCGAATGAAGAGCAGTATGCCGCAAGAATTTTTCAAATCGGTTCATTACGATCTGAGAAAAACAATAATTTGTAGCGGTGCGAAACCATGATGCGAGGAGGCGAGTTTCAAACCCTTGCCACTCGCTCCGTGTAGCCTTAGCAAGCCAAATCCCTTCCCTGCTCTCTTCACTTGACACATACGCTTGATCACGTCGTGCGCATGCATGGTCACGTGCGCATGACGTGCCCGAGCATGACGTGCCCGCTACCTTTTTTTCTTTTGTGTGTAGCGGCCATGGGCGTTGTGTCGGGGATTTCGCGGGACGGGCATGAAAGTTGCGACATTTGTATGGGCACGAGAGTGGCGGTATCATGAGCCAGTGCCGCGTTAACGTTTAATTGGACGCGGTTGAATAAACGAGCATAATGAGTGCTCGAACGCGCTAGAACATTACTTTAGTTTCCAGGGCAGGCGTCTGCTCGCTGCGCTAACTGCGGGGACACGAATTCGTGCGAAACGGAGGCACATTAGCCCCGCATCTCGCTGTAATTCATGGGAAAAAAATGAAAAAGACACACACATTTCCTTTGTGTGTCTCATTATTTCTCTCAAGTTTTATTCATCTATTCAAGCGACAAGTTACACAATGTACACATGTCGTGTCAAATAATTATCGCAGTGTCACGTTGTACTGTTGGTGACGTCAGAGCACTGTCGTCTGCGTAGAGGACCGACGTCACAGCACTACCATCTACGTAGGGGCATTCGCTCATGTACGTCGTCCCCTCATTCTCTAAAGCGCGCGCCCGCGAGAGGAAGGGCAAGCAGCGTTCAGCTTGAAATTTGACCCATTTCCGCGGCGCGCACCGTTGCAAATTTTGGCAGACGTGATCGTGAACGCCCATTGCGCTCGTCAGCTCAAAATTGTCAGACCTGGTGAGGGGCCCTTTAAAGAAGGTGCCCTCACGTTTCTTCGATTGCACTGGTACTATGTGATTCGCGTGAGGTATTGCATATAACTGATCAGTATTTGTCGCGACTTTTCGCACTATATCTTTTGAAAATTTGAGTTCATTTTTGCACCACCAAAACGGCCACCGATCACTCGAAATGAGATATGTTAGCCGCACCC